>NC_051238.1:1004121-1036621 GCF_015220715.1 Pygocentrus nattereri | reverse complement strand
TTGTGAGTGACGAAAACAACACTTTGAAATCCGATCTGAGCGTCCAGACTGACCCGCATCTGTAGGAATCTGACCGGAGTCGTATTTCCAACCACCTCCAAATGTGGTTTAGAGCTGATTTGCAGAAATCAGAGTTTTTTCTGTTCAGATTATCAGTAATGAATCTGGATACGACAGTAATCTGATTTGGGCTGCAGTCTGAAGGTAGCCATAGTACTTTTTTATTTTCCTATTTTTTAGTGTTTTGATCTTTACTGTTCATTCTTTGTCTCATAACTTTTGGGGATTCTTTATCCATATCCTCCTTCTTCTCCCTCTTTGTTAGTCTGAAACTCCTCCTCCCTTCAGTCTAATTTCCTTTACAGTTCTGTTTACCTTCTTTTCCCATGAGTCCTATATCTGTTCACCAAGAATCGGTCTGACCTCCTAACTCAAAGCACAGACCACCCAGAGTTACCAGAATACCCCATACAGTCATCCAGTCTCCCCTCAAGCCACCTGACTACCTGGTGAAAGCAGAAGATCATTTACACCAGTCAGGCAGAACATTCTGACCACCTCCTTGTTTCTGCGCTCTGCGATTGTCCAGTTTATCAGCTCCACTTATTGCATAGGTGCACTCTGTAGTTCTACAGTTACAGACTGTAGTCCATCTGTTTCTCTGATACTCTGTTACCCTGTTCTTCAGTGGTCAGGACCCCCATGGACCCTCACAGAGCAGGTACTACTTGGTTGTTGTGCTGGTGCGAGTGGATCAGACACAGCAGTGCTGCTGGAGTCCACTCACTGTCCACTCTATTAGACACTCCTACCTTGTCGGTCCACCTTGTAGATGTAAAGTCAGAGACGACAGCTCATCTGCTGCTGCACAGTTTGTGTTGGTCATCCTCATTAGTGTGGTCATCAGTGGTCACAGGACGCTGTTTGCTGGATATTTCTAGTTGGTGGACTATTCTGAAAACCTCCAGCAGCACTGCTGCGTCTAAACTACTCAGACCAGCACAACACACACTAACACACCACCGCCACATCAGTGCTACTGCAGTGCTGAGAATGATCCACCACCCAAACAGTACCTGCTCTGTGAGGGTCCATGGGGGTCCTGACCACTGAAGAACAGGGTAACAGAGTATCAGAGAAACAGATGGACTACAGTCTGTAACTGTAGAACTACAGAGTGCAGCTATACGGTCAGTGGAGCTGATAAAGTGGACAATGAGTGTAGAAACGAGGAGGTGGTCAGAATGTCACGCTTGACTGGTGTATAGTTATATCTAATTTTAAGTCCAGCGTCCAGATCTGAGCAGATCTTGTCGAGTGTTTCCAGTGTTACTTGCTCCCCTGCTTTACATTTTTGTTCCTCCGCAGTGGAGGTGACCCTCGATCCCGACACGGCTCACCCAGCTCTGCTGGTCTTGGACGACGGGAAGCGAATGCGTTGCATCCCGGAGCCGCTGGACGTCCCGCGGCATCGCCAGCGTTTCGACGGCTGGATCTGCGCTGTGGGAACCGAGGGTTTCTCCTGCGGGAGGCGCTACTGGGAGGTGGAAGTGGGCGACCGAGACTGGAGACTCGGAGTGGCCAGAGAATCAGCCTTGAGGAGAGGATATGACTCTCTGAACACGCACAGTGGCTACTACACTCTGAGGCTGGAAAGAGGGACCGAGCTGAAAGCCCTGACCTTACCAGTTACTCCGCTGACCCCTGCACCGATGCCCAGGTGGGTAGGCGTGTACCTGGACTACGAGGAAGGTCAGCTCTCCTTCTATGACATCCAGAGGCGGAGTCACATATACACGTTCTGCGAAAGGTTCACCGAAACGCTTTTTCCCATCTTTGGCACGGCGGAGATGGTCAGAGACATGGTGGTCAGACCGGCCGGCCTGCGGTGGCCCTGCTTCTGTAACGGACCCTGCCTGTTTGGCTGATTCAAACACAAACCTAAATCTACGTGAATCGTCTTTTCTGACCATCTCAGCTGAAAGTGGTCATTCTGCTCAGTAGGTAATGTGGAAAACTAGGCTTGGATCTTCCGCAGCACTTATTCAGTACAGCAGGACATTATAACACCCTTATAAAGCCCTTTGTAAGGCTTATTAAACCAGGTCTGGTAATTAAGTGGCTGTTCATACTGCAAAAATGATATATTGGCAAGTGTAAGCATCTTAAATGTAGTTAATAATTCTGATATTTCTCATTATGAGATTGTTGTAAGAATATAATATTTTATTCCACCTGTTTCTGTACATTTTTACTTGTGTGTAGATTTGGGGAAAAACGGCTCGACTTTCAGTAGAAAAACAAAGTTCAGCTTCTTTTATTATAAGGGTTTAAAATGACGTCACCGTCTATTAGACTGGAGAGAAGAGCTACAGCCTCACACGACGCCCAGCTTCTGAATGGAGCTTATGGAATATGAACGTTATGAAGAACATGACGAGGTGTGGTTTGGAACCAGTTAAAGAGTTAAAGAGGTTCTAAAGGCTTCTGTATCTCAGACATGAATAAAGATTCAAGCCTGAAATGTTTACACATTATCTTCTGGGCACAAGAACACTGTTTACTGGAAATCTCACACAAAGCATGACGTTTCTCTCACACTTCTACTGATTTACCAGCGCACTGATTAAACACGCCGCCTCTCCAGGTTTGGGGACACTTTGTTGAGTTGATTTTGACCGGGTAAAAGTATGTTGGTTGGGTAGCATTACTTCTACTGAGCGCCCTCAGCAGCGCCCTCTAGTGCCAGACAGACCTACAAGACATTGTTTAACAGCTGCTCCTGGAGAAAAATTGAACCGACTGAACTGCTTTTTATATTGAATTTGAGCCGTTATTGCAAACCAGCAAAGAAAACATGCTCAACTATATTAAAATCAGTTTGAAAGATGAAGTGTCCCCAAACCTTTAGCGGCCAGTGTAGACACACACAAGTAGTGAACCTGTAGATGGAAAAGTATTTCATTTATTTTAGCTTTTCTTATGTAAAAATCTGCTGAGGCTGGTTAAACCGGCACATACTGTCTTGCTTTTGCCTGTTTGGATTTGCTTTAGTTAATGGAACCAGTAAACACCAAACTGGGCCAAGTTCGTCATATTAAATAAGCTGTTTATTTGTCTTGTAAATTAGCTTTTTTAATGCATCGTTTGTTTTTCATGCAGCTCACGCAGTTGTTTAGCATATAACCTGAGCAGGTCGATGTTCTTATCTGCATACATTTAATATTCTGTAAATCTAATGAAGCGCTGCAGTGTTTCAGTACTTTGCCTGCGTTTTGGTCTCTTTTTAATAAAAAAACTCACACACAGCTGCTTTATTTGTTTTATTATACTGTAAACGTAAAAGTTGACATGTTTAATAGAAATTCTTTTGCTGATACTGAACTGTCAGTGGATATGATGGACGATATTTTAAGTAAAGTAAAAATATAAAAATACTAACAATGTAATACTTAAGCAAGATATTCATGAAAAATACAGATAGTAAAACTTCTCCGAAGTGGCAGAAGCAAATTTATCCCAGCAAACGTTGATATACTGTCAAACCGAGCAACAGACGCTCAAGCGGAGCCAAACGTCAGTCACACATTTAGAAAATAAACTGATTTGTGTTAGAAAAGAGACTGACATGGCATTACGTGTGAGCTTTGATGTAAAAAGAAAAATAAAGTTCGCACTTTATTTGAAGGGAACTCATTCCACATGCATGATAATTGAATAACATGTTCCAAAAGCAAAGCAATACTTCACCGCTTATAAGCACCCTATGTCAGTATTTGTGATGATGTATCAGACGATGTGAAGCATTTTATGATCCTGTGTCAACAAACCGGCCCTAAAACTGAACTTGCGTTTGCTCCATTTGTAACACTGTTATTAACCATCATTCCAAAGTAATGAACACCTTATGTCAGCTCTATGAAACATGACAAAGTGGAATCTTCTGCCTTATAAACTCCATAATAATAATAAATGGAACAAAAAAAGCTTTTAGAAAATATCCAATGTACTTAATTTCATCAAATATTCTGTCATCTTGTGAAAACGCACTGCTGTTGCTTTGTGAACATGGTAATATGCGTGTGTTATGAGCTATGTAGCCTTCAAATGAAGTGTTGTATCAGAAATCACGAAAAAAATCAAACATATAAAAATATATATTCAGAGTTGAAGTGGAAGGTGGAATATTACCCTAAACTAAAACTGGTCTGTACAGACACGCACACAGTGAAGCGCACATGGTTTTGGCACAATTTGAAAAAGAGAGAGTAAATCGCTGCTGTCGGACAAAAACCTCGTATCTCCGTTTTTCAGTTTTTGACATAATTTGAAAGTACCTATGGTTCTAAGTCCTCTGTGTACATTTCACAAGGAAAGGACCAACAGAAATTACCTAAAATTATTTGGAAAAAATTCTGGTTCCATTGACTTACATTAAAAGTAGAGTAGGTTTTTTCCTTCTCCTGTAAAGTTCCCATTTTGGAGATACGAAGTTTTGATCCGACTAAATATATATTGAGATAATTAGAAAAGGCCTGTTGTTCTTCACATTGTGTGTAAATTTCATGATGAAAGGACTGAAAGGAACGGGCTAAAATTTCTTGGAAGGAACTCTGGTTCCATTGACTTACATTAAAAGTAAAGTAGTTTTTTTGCTTCTCCTGTTATCTTCTGATAACCACTATATGTGTGTGTGTGTGTGTGTGTGTGTGTGTGTGTGTGTGTGTGTGTATTTTTGGACTCTTTATCTAGAGAACAAAAATAGTTCCAACCCCAAAGTCAAACTTAGTTCCATCAGGTTCGATCTAGAACCTTATAATTCCAAACAGAAAGTGAGTTCTCAGGATTAGAAGATTCTATCTGCATATATGGCAGGAATTAGTTTGATAACA
The DNA here is from genome assembly GCF_015220715.1 of Pygocentrus nattereri. NCBI lineage: Eukaryota > Metazoa > Chordata > Actinopteri > Characiformes > Serrasalmidae > Pygocentrus > Pygocentrus nattereri. Next base: position 1,031,729 of record NC_051238.1, on the reverse strand, counting down.
TTCAACAAAACAGTTGTTTTTACAGTGACATTCTGAGAAAGATGACTCTACAGTTGAACACGGCGGTTTGAAACGCTGCTCCTTTCTTTCCATAAATATATCGTTGCTGTTAGAGCAAAACTTACGTCTCCAAAACGGAAACTTTACAGGAGAAAACATTCCACTTTTAATGGAAGTCGGTGTAAACATATATATTTTTTCCCATGTAATTGTGGACCACTTGCACTGGTCTGTTCATCATGAAAGTCTCACACAGTGTAAATGTCAAGGAAATTTTTAAATTACATTAAAATATTAAAAACAAAAGTGTAGATACGAGGTTTTGATGTGACGGCGACACCACGTGTGATTAGTATATTATCATTAGTATATTCAGCAGTAGTTTCAGCTGCTGCGCTGCTTCACATCAAAATGAAATTCGTAGTTTGGTGAAAGAGTTACGCGGCTAATGTAGCTAACTAGCGATGGTAGCTTATACCCCACCAACTGTCCTCAAACCGTGTGGCCTGTTTGTCTAATGCTTTATGGCAATGCTGAGCTCATAATTTCGTCATGCCAACTGACATAAGCCTTTATAAGCGTCGCCGTTTATGCTTATTTCACCAGGTGTCGTCCGTCATAAAGGCTACATCTGCCAATTTCATCTCTAATAGTCTGGTTTTTTAACACTGTACACTCTTAAAATGGGTTCTTCAGTAAAGTGAATGGTTCTGTCTAAAACCATTTGCATGGTGAAATGGTTCTTCAGCCTGATGAAGAATGTCTTGTAAATGGTCCTCAGTGGCAGTAAAGAGGGTTCTGCTGTCATAATGATGTTTTGGTGCTACATAGAACCACTTTCAAAAAGGTTCTCACACATTCCCCATCAGAAGAACCATTTAAACATGAAAGGGAATGATTCTACATAGACCCATGAACACTCAGAGATCCATGACATCCTTAAATGGTTCTTTGCATGATGTAATGGTTCTTTATAGCACCAAATGTACAGCAAATCTTTTTAGGCCTGCATAGAACTTAACAGAATCATTCCCTTTACTAAAGGACCCTTGAAGAACCATCTGATTTAAGAGTGTATGGTACACTGTTATCTACCTTTGGGGTAAAAGGTGTGGGGGGGGGGTTGGATTTTGCCCCAGACTGTGGCGTTAAAGCCGTTGTGGCGGCAGGTCTGGGTCTGGGGTCAGACTGTGGGCCTGTTTACGGGACAATGTCTGTTAATCTGTGAAATCAGGCTTCGTAGTACTGCTTCTCCACCCGCTTAGTGACGGTGGATGTCACTCCTCGCTGGACCATCTCCACCTGCCGGGTCATGCTGCCGCTCGTCTCCACATGCTGCGTGATCTGCCTGCTCGACATCATCATGCCGTCTGAAACAAACACGAGCGACAAGTCAGGAGACAAAACGTCGTAACCTAGTTTAAACTGAAAAGACCTTTTTAGTGCAGATTCAGTGACGGTTTTCAGTTCGATACTCAAATAAAACAGGTTTTAGAAACTAAATTCCATCGTCCATCCATTTTAAGTCAGTTTGCAAGTGTTTTGTTACTTCAATTTATAAAACGGTTCTGGCCACGCAGGAGACGTTCTAACTGTCTAAGCAACGACTTTGTCGCTCAAGCCATTTGAACATTTTTACTTTTACTTTCAGAAGATATCGATCACGTAACCAAAGTTCAGAGTAATATGGTTTTAGATTGTGGGTTTTTTTTTTGTATTTTTCAAGAATTCCAACCTTAGATATTTACTAGCATTTTGTTCTGAACTATTTTAACCCAAGGCATTAATAGAGATGGTAACAAACTAAGTCCATAGAAAATCATCTTTTATAGGGTTCTTTCTGTTGGGAGGAGTCTGTCCCAAACCCAAACCCCTAGATTTCTGAAAATGATAAAAAAAAATGTAAAAATGTAGATGTTGTTTTACTAAAGATCTCTTTGACTTATTTTAAGGTTGAAAGATTTTGATTTATTATGGTTTTTATTATTAGCCAAAAAAATATGCTGCCCCATGTTTTCATGTCACTTCAGAAATGCTGAGTTTTAGTCAGTAGGTGGAGCCTTATTTTAGCCACGCCCCTGCCTTTCAGAGCAGGAATTGAGGCTGCATCCCTGTCCCTCATGGCCACATGGTGAGCAGTTAGATCCCATTGTTTTGATGTGAATGTGTCCCAAAATCTGAAAGTCAGTGAGGAACATTAAGAATTGTCATACTTTCTGCAGCTCAGCACTCTTTAGTGTTTTATTGTAAAATATGATGTTCAAAGCTGTGTTTGCTGAATGTTTCAGTGCAAAATGAGCTAAAATTGTCACTAAAACAGTCACTACTGAGACATTTGGTACAGTTTGGGTAGAGATATGTTAAAAAATGGGATATATAAAAGCACAAAAAGTAAGGAAATTGTTTCTTTGTTGTAACAATGCTTCTTGGCAATAAATCTTATACCGTTGGAAAACCTGTTAATGTCCCGACGCGGAGAAACGCTATGCTGATTGCTGCACTGATAGAGTAACATCTTTTAGTGGAAGCAGTGTGATGGTGTGGGGCGGCATCTCCCTCACTGGAAATATTAGGCTTATTTTTGGAGGCAATCTCAATGCAGTGAGATACCGAGATGAAATTCTGTAACCAGTGGCAATCCCATATCTCCACAGTCTGGGACCCAAACTCTGATGACAATGCTCGCCCCCACAGAGCGGGGTTTATCAGAGACTACCTCCAGATTTTGGGAGTGGGGAGGATGGAATGGCCTGCCAGCAGTCCTGACCTCAACCCCATTGAACATGGCGTGTTGTTCGTACCAGAGTGACCAACACAACCACGTTGGCTGACTTGCGACAAATGCTGGTTGAAGAATGGGATGCCATCCCACAGCAGTGTGTGACCAGGCTATAGGAGATGCCAGGCTGTTGTGGCTACTGAGGCTCCTGTTTGTTAAATGAATAAATTGTTAAATTGCCAATATGTCTTGTTTCTTCAAACTTCAATCATCCAGTCCACCAAACACCAAACGAGGCAATGGCAGAATAAGCTGTTTGGCATTAGCAGAGAGGATTTGGCAAATTTTTCATGGGCGGAACCCACATACTCAGCTCCACTGCTCATCCCACCAATGCATGTTCCTTACAAATGTGGCACCATTTAAAAGGGAAATTAACAGGCTTTCCAACGGTATAAGATTTATTGCCAAGAAGCATTGTTACAACAAAGAAACAATCTAGCAAACACAAATTTCCTTACTTTTTGTGCTAAGTTTATATGCATCTCATCATATGGGATCATGACTTTAGATCTTACTGCTGAGTGATGCTCCTTGTGGTCTCAGTGGTTCTGTGTCCATACGTACCTGACGTGACGAAGGGTTCTGAGAACATGGTGTGGCTGGTATGTGTGCTGGTCTGTGTCGGAAGGTTAAACACTTCTCTCCTCATCAAAGACGAGCTGCTGTACTGACCCATAGATCCTGATACAGATAGAAAAAAAAGAAAAGAACACTAAAGAACCTACAGAAGCGGTAAATTGTGTTGCGCTGAATATGAGGGAACAAAATCAGCTTCATTCAAATGTATTTATCACCCTCAGTAATTTCATAACATTAATTCGCTTGTAGAACCTGAACATGGAGATCACGTGATCTCAACAGAGGAAACAGAGATTCCAGTTATCACCAACGTCCGGCGAGAGCAACAGCGTCTGCATGTTCAACCAGTGGGTGTCTATATCATGTGTCATGTACAGTCAGTGAGTGTATCTATATCATATGTACAATCAGTGTATATATAATGTCATATATCCAGTCAGAGAGTGTGTGTGTGTGTGTGTGTGTGTTCATATCATGTCACTCATATGAGTGTTCATATCATGTATACAGTCAATATAAAGTGTATATAAAGTGTATATATCATATACATAGTCATGACACACCACTGTGAACCGGACGGCACTAATAACCTATTACATTGACTTGTTTACCTGTTAACTATGACCCCCTAATGTACATGCGGTTCAGAAGTTTGGGGTCACCTGTCAGATTTACAGTTTCTGTTGTTTTCCATACAGTAATAGTTTGTACGGTGAATTCTGAGTGTTTGTACCTCCATCCTGAGACTCGATGGTGATGATGCCCTCCCTCTCCGGCCCAAAGCCCTGCGTGGTCTGCGCTTGAACTTTAAACTTGTACGGCACATTCTCACTGAGGTCAGACACGGTCAGTGAGGTGGCTGCGTTACCGCTGACCTGGAAGGAGCGTATATCTCCTGCAGGAACAATGGGAATGCACAGAAACCGTTACATATCAGACTGTATGTTCAACGTTCAATGATTTATTTTCTTAACATTCTGCCTTATTTCAACATGTAGACTTTTATTTTGAAATGTTTTCTTAAAATGTCGACTTATTGTGCTGGAATAATTGCTTTCTTTACCTTTGCATGCCTAAAAAAGATGGTTCTTCAATAGTTCTTTAGTAAAAGCCACTGTTCTTTATAGAACAATGAACTATATTATAAATATTTCTTTGCATGGTAAAATGGTTCTTTAGGTTGATAGAGAACCTGTTGTGTATGGTTCTACATAGCACCAAAAAGGGTTCTTCTACTGTTACAAGCTTGACATCACTACAACAGCACAACCCTTTTTGGTACAATATAGAACCATTTTCCAAAAGATTTCTATAGAGCCATATACAAAACAACACGTTCTCCATCAATCTGAAGAACCATTTGACCAAGCAGAGGCATGCAAAAGGTTCTTTACAGATTAATGGTTCTGTATAGAGCCATTGTTTTTCTAAAGACCCATCTTTTTCAAAATTTTACATTACTCCCACAAAAAGGACTGAATATCTTAAAATAACGACTTGTTTTCACAAAACTCTTAACTTACTAAACTCGCTATAATAAGTAAAAATTTCAGAATAAGGACAAATTTAAAGATCAAAGGAATGGGGGACCCAGCTAGTGGGTGGAATTTTACATATGTTTATTTATAAATTTAAGAAATTAGAAATTGGGGTGGAAGAAAAAAATCTTTCATTGTTTCAACATAAGAGAAATTTGAAAGATAAATTAAAATCCTGAGATTTCTACATAAGTCAAATCATTATTTTAAGATCAAATTCAAACTTTTGACATAATAAAACTAGCAGTATTGATAAACTGCTACAGGTCGGTAGTTATAAACAAGCAGTGACTGAGATTAATCTTTCAGATGATTAACTAAATAATAATAAATAAGTGTGCAGTGTAATCAGCTGATCGCCACTGAGAGGCTAATTAAAGGTGAAGACGAACACAAAAGCAGGATAATGACCTCCGCCATGCAGCTGTTCACAGGTGACCACATAACCCAGGATCTCTCCATTGGGTTTGCGTGGTTTATCCCAGCTGAGCTGCAGAGTCTCCGGGCTCAGAGCCGTGAAGACGAGCGGACCTGGAGCGCTGGGCGTGCTCAGAGTGAACGAGGAGCCTGACAACCCAAACAGACACACTTATCATCACATCAGCATCTACATCTTCTCAGCAGGGGGTTAACAGAGGATCATTCAGCCTATTCCACTGTTTTAAGTGGGAATTCTATCATTTTTACAAAAAGAGTGGTTTGGTGTGAAACGCTCTGTTCTAGAGAAACTTACCAAGTCAGAATTGAGAGTTAAACAGAGTTAAACACACATTAACCCAAATATAAATCTCCGAAATCTACGCATCAAGCCTCGCTGTAAGTTATGACTTAAAGGTTTAAATCTTTTTCTTTTTCACTCATTTTAATACATTTTTACACATAATTAGGTGGTTCAGATGTAAACAGATTGGGTTCAGAGTGGTTTGGTGTGAAACGCTATGTTCTAGATAAACTTAATGAGTCAGAACTGCTCACAGTGGTGGTGATAGGAACCAGACGTCCCCCTCTAAAAGCTCCTCACAGAAAGTTCCTACATGAACTGGTTCTGAATTCACTGCCTGATTTATGCCTGACTATTTTCCGTCATCAACATTCCATATGAACTCAGAAGACTCGTGTAGGTTCTCTGGTGGTTCTGGATGGTAAATAAAGTGTCTATATCTGTGTTGTAGTCATGGCGACGTCTGGTTCCTATCACCACCACTGTAAAGACGTCTGAACCGTTTCACACCAAACCCTCTGAATGGCTCTGTTCAGTAAACTGAGTGTGGCTAGTTTAACAGGAGCTCTATCAGAGAACAATTCATCTAAGTATCAGCAGTGGAACATCACTGACCCCTACAGACAATTAGATGTTATGACAGGAAGAATGTCCCCACCTGGTACGGGGCTGAGGGGGCTCTTGGGGTCCACGGTGGACTCGATGGTGATGACCCCCTCTCTCTCGGGCCCCCAGCCCTCCTGACTCTGAGCTTTCACCTTGAACAGGTAAGACTGGTTGGGCAGCAGGTCCTGCACCACCACAGAGTTCTGCGCGGGGTTCGTGATATCCACACGCTTCGTCTCACCTGCGGAGACCATTCCAAATATATTAAAGCATTCATTCATTCATTAATAAAGGAGGATGATTAGCCTCTTCATATAAAATCATTTTACTCATTTTAGATGCATTTTCAAAATAAAAGTCACCATTTTTACTCTGAAAAACTATATTGCTCCTCATTTCTGGACAAAAATGGCTTTGCCCCTTTGAACAGAAGGTGTTCTGACCCTGACCTTCTGCCTAGACTTTCAACCTCCTTTTAATTCTTTAACATGTTATTGTGCAGAAGGTTCATTCAACAGTCTATACATTGTTGTTGGAGGTTTAACTGTCTTGGGTTTAAATGCTTGAGTTAAAAGGAGACAAAATAGCTGTGTAATATACAAATACTTAAGAAATGAGTTTCACTGAAAATGATAGTTTTTCAAAATAAAAAATTAGGTCTTTTATTTTGAAAAAATAATTACCTGAGCAAAATTACATAGTAGTCCATTTTAATACCATGAACGACATGTATACTTGTGTTTATCTTCAAATCTTTGTGCACAATTTTGTACTTGCTGGATTTACATACTGGGAAAAAAAATTGAACAATATAAAATATAAAAAAATGCAAGTCTGACAAGATTCACTAGCCTTTTGTACAGGAGATCTGACACTTTATCACATTGTTTGACTAATGGATATGAATCCTCAGACTAATATCTCCATTTTTTTTACATAATTTGAAAATATATGTTGCTCTTTGTATTGTGTATAAATTTCATGATGAATGGACCAAAAAAAAAAGACATAAAATGACTTGGAAAAATTCTGGTTCCATTCACTTACATTAAAAGTTAAGTGCGTTTTTTCGTTCTCCTGTAAAGTTACCATTTTGGAGATACGAGGTTCCAACAGTAGCGAAATATAAGATATATAAGCACTTCTACTGCTACAATGTCTAACTGAAGTCATCTTATACGTAGCCTGAATCATTTTTAAGGTGGTACTGAAGTGGATCCGAGCTGTACTGACCTCCGTTGAGGAGCTGGTAGAGGACACAGTATCCCAGCACAGGGTTCTCACAGTGGGGCTCCTGCCAGCTGACCTTCAGTGCTGTGGGGCCCAGGGCCGAGAACACCAGCCTGCTCGGGGTTTCGGGGACGCCGCGGGTCAGCCGAGAATCTACAGGTACCGACAACACTCAGGTTCAGAGGAACATCAACATTTAACTTCTGAGGTGGCAGCAGAATCACTCACTGAGGTACGGCTACCGAAGGGGTGGGCGATACGACGACATGATCGCGATAACACAATAAATCTGAATTTATGATGTAGTAAAGTCTATAACGGAGGAGAAAACATGGTAAATGTTTACTACAACTGCATAGGGGCTTTGTTGGAACATTATGAGGTCAGCAAAGATGTCCTTTACATCTGTGGGACTCTACAAAATAATGTCCTTACAAGTATTAACAACTGAAACAAATTCAAAATCAAACATTTGCTTTAAACGTGACAATTACTATATTGTTACAACACCCAAAAGAGAAAGTTAGTTTAGTATGAGAAGGGAATGGCAGAACTGCACCACCTGCTGGTTGTGGTCAAAACATTTTGAACATTTTATTATATTATCAACTGGTAAAAATCTTTGCAACTTTGGTGTGACTGAACAAGCACAGCAGCTCTGAATACAATGTAGCAGCCGTAGAGCCTAGAGCCAAGTTTCCTAATGTTCTCCAAAAAAAAGCTTTTACACCTGTCACACACTTTTCCAACAGAGAAAATGACCTCTTTGTACTTAAAATCGCACTGCATTGGGAATGTATGGTAAATGTTGTCAGCTTTGGAAAAATGCTTATAAAAACTGTACTTCTTTAATTTACTGTCAATTGTAACTGAATATGGGGACAATGTGGCACATAATGCTGTAAAACCTGTAACATGAAGTACCTCCAATTCAGTCAATTTGCATTCTTAATTGGAAAACAGCAGAGGCCGCTCTGACCACTTTCCTTGCCCATAGTTTCACCCTATTTATTTATTCTGAGATTCCAAGATGCAGTAGGTGAAACATCACAAGTATTGCGATATTATATAGCAACTCATTGGCAACTTTGGCACTAATTTTTTTAAATGAAAGATTCTTAATCTTGATTTTTAGGCCACTGAAACATCTTGTTCATGAAGGTTTTGAAGAAAAGTGAAGGTCAGGGATTCAGAAACATCACTAGGTTCTTATAATTCCTTAGCACACATTTTTCAATCAATCCAGAGTGTCTCTGACAGCTCATTCAGACTCCACACTTTGGATTGGTTGGTTCTAGGTACACTCACCCTGGAGAACCCTGTCCAGGTTCTGCAGAGCATCGTTGATGTCTTCTGCATGATTGCGAACGTTGGAGCTCAGGCTGTAGCTGGTAGTTGTACTCTGGCTGAAGCTAGAGCTGCCTGAAAGAGCACCACCGCAGGCCATGGCAGGGAAGTGCAGCGCAGGGCAGGACAGGGCAGCGAGACCAGACAGACATGCCAATGCACAGGGAAGAGATGCAGCAGAATGGTAGGAACGTTAGAACGAGAATGAGAGGAGACAATGAGAACTTGAGCGACAGTTAGCCAAAGGTTCCTGCAAAAAGCTGTTATACCTGCCAGCCATTACTTCAAACAGATAACGATGCCTTTCGGCTCAAAGCAAGGACAAAGACGTTACAGCAAGCTGTGACTTACTTAGGAAGTCAGAAAATCCTCCAGTCAAATCGCCCATCACGATGGAGTCCCTGATGCCGTCGTTGTCAAAGTAGGTCTTGTTCTCGGAGCGTTTCCTCAAGATCACGTCCTCAGTGTGGAGTCCGCCACTCGTCTGGATTTCATGCCTTCGCGGCAGAGATCCACCTGGAAAGCAAGTGTAATAATCAATCAATTATTTGCTAGTCAATTAACCCATAAAGGGCTCTATTTTGCAGCTGTAAAAAACTTCAGCAAACGTAAATCATAACACAGTAAACGAAACCTCAGAGACTCGAGACTCGAATTGGACTCGCACCTCACAAACTCTAGACTCACACTTTAGAAACCCAAGACTTTGAGAGTCTTTGAGACTCAACCTGACTCAGATTCGCACCTCAGAAACTTGAGACTCGACTTGGACACACCTCCAAGGCTCAAGACCTGAATCAGACTGGCACCTCACAGACTCTAGACTTGTAGCTCAGAGACCCGAGACTCAATTTGGACTTGCACCTCAGAGACTTAAGACTAACATCAGACTCACACCTTTAAAATCCTAGAGTCAAATTATACTCCCATTTCAGAAAATTGAGGCTTGAGTCTGGCTCGAACCTTGCTTAAACCTCAGAGACTGAAGACTCAATGCTTAGACTATATTAGACATAAGAGTCTAATCGGACTGGCACCTCAGACACTTGAGACTCAAATCAGTTTTGCACCTCAGAGATCCAAGAGTTCTCTATTAGTTTCTGAGACTTGACTCAAACCGCACCTCAAATCAAGCCTCAAATCAGACTGGCACCTCAGAGACCCAAGACTTCTTTGAGTGGTCCAACTAGAACTCGCACCTACATAATCTCAAGACTCAATTTGGACTCATATTTTAGAGACTTGAGACTTGATTTGGACTCAAATCAAACTCCCACCTCAAAACTCAAGACCTGTCTCAGACTTGCACCTTTGAGACTCCAATCAGACTCATCTCAGACAGTCAGCACGGACTCCCCAGAGATTCAAGGCTGGACTTGACTCGGACTAGAGACTTGACTCAGATTTGCATAAAGTGATGTGATCGGCGCTTCAATTATGTTTATCATCCAATCCAAAGTGTTTCTGTTAGGACATTCAGACTCAGTTTGTATTGATAATTCTAGGTCCACTCAACCTGGAGAAACCTCTCCTGTAACATTTAAGTTCTGACTCTAATCTAAAACCCCTCCAACTAACTAATCAAGATTCTCAGTAGTGTCTATAATAGGTTCCAAGATTGTTTAGTTTTGTTCCTAACTAAACTATGTAGAATGATTGCTCTGCAAGTCTGGAATCTTCAAGCAAAGATCTGAGTACTTACCTTTTCCAGATATGTAAGTTGTTGTGGTCTCCATTGTTTGGTTGCCAACTCCTGGACGGGGTGAGAGGCTGTAACTGGTAGAAGAGGTGCTGATGTTCCGTGTCAGAGACCCACTTCCTCCTGGGAACAAGAACTTCTGATCCCATTTTCCATTGATCAGCTGTTCTGTAGATGCAAAAACAAGGAATAAAACAACCAACATTAGCTGTATGCCTGGCGGAAAAGTACCTCAACACCTTAGAGCTCCAGAATAGGGATGTGGCTGCAAAACAGCTGAGGCTGACCATCCTCTCGGTCTTCAGCTCCAAGGCGGAAGCTCTCCAATGGCAGCTGTAGCGGTAGCAGTGGCTGTGTGGCTAGCAACAGTATTAGCAGTTTCTCTCTGCAAACTAGAGGTCGTAACCCACCACAGTCAGCTGCATTCTGTTGGTCGCAGAAGGTACAGTAGTCCAGATGACACCAACCCAAAGCATGGTAGCAGGTTCCCTGATAGCAGTTTGAGACGAGTTAGCTATCCACAGCAGAGATGGATAGCTAGCTGTGCATGCTAGGAGAGCAGCGTTAAGGAAGGCTGGAAGGCTGGCAGGCTGGCATGCGCTCTAGCAGGTGGACATTGTTTGGGTCTTCACCTTGCTGAAGGGTCTGGATGTGGCCACCATGCAGATGGCCACCTGGATGAGGGGTCTGTAAATGGCTAGCTGGCGGCGGGTCATCGCTGCCTTCAGTGCTGGAGCTCAGGCGGTATGGAATGACGTCCGCAGGCAGTTTCCAGGACACCGTACGGAGATCCAGGTCCGAACCCACTAGCTTAACATGCTTCCAGCGCTTGCCTTTGGAGTTCATGTGGGGGGAAGCAAGCAAAGCATGGAGGACGAGTAGGCAAAGCCATGGTTAGTGACTATAATTAGGCAAAGCGATGAAGGGAAGGAAGGAGAAGAAGCCCTTCTTAAGCACCTCAATGCCAAAGACTGAATCAGCTGCAGAGGTTGAGCTTATATGAAGTCTAACATTAACTTTAACAGTCTCACAATGGAAAGGAAGAAGACACGTCAACAAATCTGTCATGACTTTACACTGGGAATACAATTTCAATATAGCAGTAAGCGAGAAAAGGAAGAAAACAGTCAGGTCATTTCGACTGAGGCTTCTGTGCATGGAAGCTGATGATTGAAGAAAGCGATGGTTTTTATATATTGCTTGGGTATGACCGATATATCAGTTGGCTGATAACATCAGCTGATATTGATATTGATGCATGGTACTATGCATGGTAATGCATGGTACTACCAATATAGGTGAACACTGGAGTTAAAACCTAAAAATGAAAAATTGTAAGACATGAAATCGCTTACTGGAATTTATTATTATAGTCAATATCGGCCACAAAATTTTCATATCGGTCAGACTCTCATCTGAACAGCTAGTTATTATCCTTTAGGCATGAACACAAAACAAATCAGAATCCTGGCCACCAAAGCTAGCAGCGTCTGAACATTGTCCATTTAAAAGCATTTAAGCAGCTTACGCAGATTGATAGAAACAAACTGACTTATTAATACTTGTAGCACAAACAATCAATTAAATGCGTTTTTGCGAATTAAAGGGAGCTGAAAGTGCTAACAGTGAATAAAAACTAGCATCGCATGAAAGCATGAAGTTAATGAACAACATACGTTTGATCTACTTTATATGCAAATTGCAAGCGATAAAATGAAAATGCATTTTTAAAAATGTGGGATTTTTAGCTCATTTCCTTTAAACTGACATTACGTGATGAAAATACTTTAAATAATGATGTCATTTCCTGTTGTCACACAAGTTTTGGTTGCTTCCGTCCTTGATTTCATGAACTTGTGGCCTGACATTCCCATTGCCTTCTGCTCAGGACATTCCCTTTATTTTAATTTAGATTTTATTTAATTTTTCCCATCAGAACCAGTGTGGATTTTCACGACAATCCTCTTTAAGCGTTAAAACATTTTCATTAAAAGAAGTCCCTTGGACAGAAACACAGTTAGTGATCCGATTGGTCACATTAGCGTTTGCGGCTAAGCTACCCCTGTGAAGTGCTATCGTGAAACATATACAGACGTATGAACCGTCTGAATGGCAGATTTGGAACGTACCTTCGGTTAAGTCAGACACGCTGGGCCTGCCGCTGGCAGTGGGTGAGCGCAGGACTTCGTTACTGTACATCAGATAGCTGTCGTACTCCTCGCCTGCTTCTGCATCCACGATCGGAATATCAGGGATGATGGGAACTACAGGAGGGTGAGAATGGAAACCAGACCAATCAGAACGCCAGCAAGCGACCAAAGATCTTGATTGTTGGAACATTATCCAAGACGTTATGTAAACCATACCAGGCGTGCACAATCGGACCTTATAATATAACATTGTAGAAGTCCTAACAGACTTACTGGACATGGGCCTGTGTGGCTGGGTTGCCAGATTGATGGTGGCATCTCTGTAGGGTCCCCAGCCCACCTTGTTGCTGGCGCGCACTTTGTAGCAGTACGTCTGCGACGGCTGCAGGTTCTCAATCAGCAGCATGCGCTTCTTTGGGTTGTCGATCTTCACCTTTTTAGAGGGTCCAATGGGTTCTAGACACAGAGGAAAGAGAATTTGAAGAAAATGTCGTTGTACAGCAGAAAGGAGAGCCCTGGAATCTGAAAGCTACACAACTGTGTGACATTCAAATGAATTCAAATTTATTTTAAAACACATCCAGAATGTTATAAACTGGACATCACAAGTTATTTTATATGCTTTATTCTACATTTTCAGTAGTGAAAGACAAAAAGTTACTAAATGATAAATACTGCAATTATTTATTTTTTAGAAATTTGTCATATTTTCTGAACTGTTTAGAAAAAGTGTCTTACTTAGTGCTTCATTCTGGATGATAATTTAAATGTATTTTTAGTTTTTCATTTGCAGTAATATGCTAATGTGTGCAATATGTTGTCAGGACAGGATTACGGTTAGATTTACTCACTGCTGTCCTCGTTGATGGGCGTGTAGACGACCTCATACTCCGTAATCACCCCATTGGGTTCCGCTGGCTCTGCCCAGCTCAGCTGAGTGACAGTCGGGCCGATGACGTTGAAGGCCAGGCGTCCTGGTTCACTGGGCACTGCAGTTAGAAGACATTTAGAACAGATGTTAACAACAAAAGTGCCAAAGAAAATCCATATTTTAGTGTTATTCCAGCCCTGATTCATCAAAATAATTGAACATATTGGAAAAATTGGACACAGCCTGGCTGTCAATGTGTTGTGGTAAGAGGTAACATGGCAACATGGCAATGCAATATATTCTGTGAAATACATGTGATATATATGTTAAAATTAGATTTAAAATAATTAGTCTTAAACATTAGAAACATTGTGAAAAGTAAAAAAAAATCACTGGAAAATGTGGGAAAATGATTATTAAGTATTATTAATTAGTCAATCAGGCTTGTTTGTTCATCCAAAAAAAAGTTTGTCAGTTTGATTCCAAGTATTTATGTTTATTGTGATATACAGTATCTATAGTATATACAGGTATATACTGTATGTGAAAGTTTTGGCATCCCTGGTCAAATGACGCATTTTCATGTACTTCTAATACAGGACTGCCGTCCATTCGCTTGTTTTGTTTTTGTGTACTGGTTTTGTTTTGTGTGTGTTTTTATGTTACTCATCAGGCCTTAAACCAAGTCAGTTATAGTCAACTCAGGAGCATAATTAACTCTCTAACCCTTCACACCTCTCAGCAATGAGATTCTAAAATTATATGATCACTTGTCATTACCACAGTCTATAATGCAGTTAACCATCTGGGGCCTACAAACCCACCCACACATAAAATTCTCTGTTTCTATATCTGTTTGTGTCTCTTTGTGATGTTCCAGCTCAGAAATCCACTTCCTGAATCTGTAGAGCCGCCCTTTCCACTCCATCTCATCATGAGATCCTACGAGACTCACATTCGGAGTTATGAGCCTATGAAGAGGGGCGGAGATATACCATCTGCATTTCACCATGTGGAGCTGGTGGATTGATGTGTCCGTCTACATTCTGTGTGAAACTGACTGATGGACACTCAGGAGATCACTAAGGACTGACCGCCACACCCTTCATTCTTCATTCATTCTACATTGAAGACTCGTGTGAAACGACATAAGAGAGTTTACAGCTGCTGAATCTGCTGCAGCGGGTTTGGAAAGTAGTGATGAAGATAACGGAGCGTTTAGATATGAAACATATGAGGATCGTGTTATATAGATATGCAAAAGGTTAAGAAGATTAAAAGTGTTGAAATAAGGACAAGATCTGGAAGACCAAGAAAAATCTTGAATAGAATTACTGAAGTATGCAAAGCAAAACCCCACATCGCTGCCATGGATGGGATGGGATTTTACTGGGATGGGAAATGTGATGCACTGGATCAGTGTGTAGTGCTGATGCGTGGAAGCAAAATTATGAATATTTCTGACATGAAACTGTTCTGATTCAAGAACAAAAAACTGTTAGCTGTCTACAGGAAATGCCTGGAGCTGAAAGAGTTCAAAAGTAGCCAAGACATTTTTTTTTTTGCACTTTTTTTTTATGAGGACAATAATTCACATACATTACAACTTGCAGAAATACGTGTTCCATGCAGAAACCTTTAGTGTTGACGTTTAACCATAGACTTACTTTCATTCAACATCATTTCAACGTGCAGGTTGTTTTCTCTAAAATAATTTTTCCCATACAGAAATACAGGTTCTTTTTGCACGTGACGCTGATTACAGAATAATAACTTCAGAGGTCAGTTCTTTAAATGACTGAATAACTCACCATCCTCCAGAGTCTGGCATTGCACTATGTCGCTGTAGCCCCCGTCTCCCTGCGCGTTGTAGGCACATACGCGCATCTCGTAGTCGCAGTATGGGTAGAGGTTGGTCAGCTCTGCCTGAGGGTTCTTCACATCTACCACCTGAGCATCAGCTTCTGGGTCTCCATAGATCCAGTACTTTACCTGAACGCGGAGCAGCACATTCAGAAACAAAGATCTTTCTTGGAAAAAAGGCTTAGCTGTCATTGAGTTTACATGCAAACATAGCTAGTTACAAGAAACTCACGTGTTGTCTTTTCTCAGAAAAGTCACAAACTGACAAACTACCAACCAAAAATAGCACAACATGACGTATTTGTACATGTATCTGCTGAGCACTAGTCAGCACCATATGTATAGTTTGTGCTTTAATGCGTCTCACCTTGTAGCCTCTGGCGCCCGTCTGGGGTTTCCAGTTGAGGCGGATGTTTTTGGGGCCCACGGGCGAAGCCTCAATGTTGGTGGGGGGTTGAAGGCGGCCGCTGGGTGATGACATTAATGGGGCTCCTACAAACTGCATTGTATCTCCTGTTTTAGCAAATCAGAACAGAAAATCAGACAATTAGCTGAACATCTGAAGGATAGACTGATTTCTTTCCTCACATTTACATGTTACTATAATAACTGGACAATTAATAATTATTATCAAGCCTGTTGCTCATCCTGAAGCTGAGTTTAGGTGTTCTTCATAAAGTTGTTCTTCATAGTGGTCGATGACTAATGTTGCTAACATTAGCATGGTGACAGTGTTACCAGTGTAAAAGGGTGATTATCAGAGCAGGGGTTCTCAACCTTTTCCACCCCAAGGCCCACCTGTTTCTAATTGTAAGGCATAGCGGCTCACAAAAAAAAAAAAATCAACTTTTTAAAAAAAAAATAGCTTCATTTTCTTAATTGCTCACACTGAAAACTTCAGTGACAGAAGCTGAAATGTGTAGCTATGTTAAACATTCGTTTTGCAGAGATGACAAACAGGAAGAAAAAGAAAAATGGGTAGCTGCAGATGTGGACTGTGATTTGGAGCTGCAGTCCATTGCGTTTTCACCTCAAACACTAATGTGGCTCCCACAGGAGTCGCCGTTTGGTCTGGAGTCTCTTTAGTTTTCAGGGTTTTAGCTCCTCATCTGATGGCTTTTGGATCAACGTCATCACCATCAACAACAATAATAATGATCCTTATATGAATAGTCAGTTGTTTAGCAGTTTGAGTGTAACTCTGGTTGCTGATACTTGTCCAAAAATCAAATGCAGATCTTCACTTCTCATTTTTATCAGCAGCTCGAGCTGCAGGATGATATAAGCGCAGTGAGAGTCTGTAAAGAGTCAGACGCTAAAACAGGCAGATCACGCTGATGGTACAGCGCTGATGTGCTGATAGAAGAGGAATGTAGGCTCTATTGATGATTCCCTCGTTTGATCATAAGATGTGTTCACACCAGCCGTGAACTCCAAAGGGTTCTGCTGGAAGCAAACCGAGACCCACTGGTTTTGCCAAACCGGCGTCTGATGCAGACTCGAATATGGTTGGAGTTCAGACACATCAAAACAGCAGACTAAAGAAAAACGCTTGACAGGTCCACACCGGATGAGGCAGGAGAAACACCCTGAGGAACATCTCCATCTCTGACTAGCTGTCTGCACGGCTCCCGCAGCTGCATCGTCTCAAACCGATGACATCTAATTAGCCTGCGACTGCGATGTTTACACGTTTACTCTACTGGCCCACTGAGAACTACTGCCTGCCCCTGAGTTCAGGCCCGCTGACCACTAGAAGGTGCTTCATGGCCCACTGGTTGAGAAACCCTGTATTAGAGGAGCGCCTCATCAGTGTAGACTGGTTATTTAAGGTGGAGAAAGGCAGGAGGAGCTCTGTGCGCTTTGTTTTGTGTTGCATGATACTGATTTAATCTGGAATTCAACAACCAGACATTTGGTGTCTACGCTTTCCAAAAATATCACCAGCTGGTGCATTTCACCACTGTGGGTGATGACAGAAGTTGACCCGTTGTGGCCTACGGAACTTAGAAAATTGACAAAACATGTAATTTGACCAAACCTTTGTACATAACTGTACAGTTGAATAATATCTGGCTGAAATGTGTCTCAGTCCTCCTCTTACAGAGGTTTGACTGATCAGGGTTGGATCTGTTTTGAAAGGGTGTGTTTAAACATGCATTTAATGTGGATCATCTCCATCTGGATCTAATCATGATACTCAGAACCCATGAAACGACTGAGTGTAAACAGGGTCTTATGTACATCAACACCCAGTTGTCATCGAACATGGTAACTGTAGTGAGTGACTGACCTCTGTCGACAATGTGGACCTGTGTGGTCTTCCTGTCCTTGACGGAGCTGTTGGGGCTGGGGTCAAACAGCTCCAGCTCGAAGGTCTCAGGCTTTACTGGACTTTGGAGTGAATGCGGGTTGATGGCGATGTTCTTCTCCGTCTCTCCAGGGGCAAATTTGAGCTGGCCGTTCTGGTTAAGACGAGAGGAGTTGCGGATGCGCCAGTTCACGGTGGACGGGCTCTCCTGGCCCGGGGTTCGGATCACAGGAATGTTGTAGACCGGATCGGACACGCTGAAGGTCTGTGTGCTGTTCTTAAACATCATCACGCTGGGATCTGTCACAGGATACGAGACAATATAACATTATTAAATAAGAGCTACTGCATGCTTTTATCAGCAACTCTGCTGTAGATGCGTATCTAAACATCTACTGAATGAACCTTCTGCCAGATAGTTTGATGATAATTTGAGGCTCTCAAAACAAAGTAAGACTGCAGTAGTTAAAGATGCTTTAGCTGTAGAGAATCATGCTGCAGTTTCATAGACATGATTTCTGACTTGTAAAGTGGAAAGTGCAGATTTTAATATTTTACTCCAGTGTCTGGAAGCAGAGGAGGAGATTTGTTATTATGATTTAAATGTATGAAAAGTGTTTATTGTGTTTACAGTTTTGTTTTGCAGAAAGAAATAATCCCCTTAACATTTTTACATTTTCAGTTTTTGACATTTTTAAAGGAAACAGATTTAAAGTGCAGAAAATTTCAAGGAAATTTTCAAAATTGTCCCAAATTTTCCAAATCTATCTGTCTGTCTGACTGTCTATCCATCTGTCTATCTGACTATCTGTCTGACTGTCTATCTATCTGTCTATCTGACTGTCTGTCTGTCTGTCTATCTATCTCTATCTATCTGTCTCTGCCTGTCTATCTCTGTCTATCTCTGTCTGTCTGTCTGTCTGTCTGTTTGTCTGTCTGTCTGTCTGTCAGATTTCTAAGCATTCCAGATGCGAGAAAAGTACAAAGGTAAACTTGTTTATACTGTAATCTGTGCTGTACTGTTTACTGTGTAGCTGATAAAGTGAAAAGTGCTGTTTACCAGGTTTGTCAGTGATGTTGATGGTGGTCCGGGGGTACCGGCCCAGTTTGGCCCCCTGCCGGGGGTTGCTCAGGTCCAGCACAAACTGTTTGGGCTGTTTATCCAGCAGGGTGTCCGTCTCACTGGGCTGCAGCAGCTTCACCTGAACCATCTTCTGTGTCTCCCCAGGCGCGTAGGTCAGGTCTCCGTCCACTGACACGTAGTCCTGCAGAGAGAGACGCGGTGGGAGGGACAGTGACACTGTAACCATGGAAACGGGTGTAACATTACAATGTAAATGTGTAGCAAAACTGTGGAAACAGGTTTAGCATAACAATGTGTGCAGTGTAACCATGGAAACGGATGTAGCATAACAATGGAAATGTGTAGCGTAACCATGGAAACGGGTGTATCCAACTGGATATCAGTTGACCCATGCATAATGATCCTTGACCTTTGACTTTACCTTCCTGTCCTTGGCGGTGAGGTCACGGGAGCTGTAGGTGACCTGTGTGCGACCGTCCTCAACAATTTCACGGTTAATAGGGATGTTAGCCACGCCGTCTTGGCGAGAGAAGGTGTACGAGGGCTGGAGGAAGGTGAAGATGCTCTTAGCTGCACACACACACACACACACACACACACACACACACACACACACACACACACACACACACACACACACACACACACACACACATTTACATTGTAAACAATTAAGAACAAATTCCATGAAACATCATCAGTCAGTCAAACCCTTTCACATCCACCAAATTTACTATGATGAAGAAAAATTCCACACGACTTCTGATTGGATGAGGATCTATCAGCGCTTTTCTGGCATTTTTATATTTTTATTCATGAAGTCAGCGGACCCTGTGACCGAAAGACTTTATATAATAAGAATTTTGGTGATAAAAGCCACTTTTTAGTCCTTTAGTATAATCCATGTATAACCCTTTAGTCCTTTAGTATAATCCATGTATAACCCTTTAGTCCTTTAGTATAATCCATGTATAACCCTAACCCTACATTTCCAGCACCTGATCTATACTAAACACCCTGTAAGTACTCTGTATTCGTTTTGCATGCAGGGATACTGAATGTATATATACTATATATTTTGTAGCTGCATCTCGTATTTATTTATTTATAATGATTCTGACTCACTGTCTGACTCTGTTATGTCTGACACTAATTCTGACTCTGATTCTACTTCTGACTATAACTCTGACTCTGACTCACTGTCTGACTCTGTTATGTCTGACACTAATTCTGACTCTGATTCTACTTCTGACTCTAACTCTGACTCTGACTCACTGTCTGACTCTGTTATGTCTGACACTAATTCTGACTCTGATTCTACTTCTGACTCTAACTCTGACTCTGACTCACTGTCTGACTCTGTTATGTCTGACACTAATTCTGACTCTGATTCTGACACTGATTCTACTCCTGACTCTGATTCTGACTCTGATTGATTCTCACCATTTTCTTTGATGACAGTGATGTTGACGAAGCGTTTTCCGATTTTGGCAATTCCGACCGGAACGTCGATGGCCTCCACCAGCAGCTGCTTTTTAGGATCATCCTCATCTTTGATGAACAGCGGAACTCGAACGTCCACAGACTCCACGCCCTCCTGCAGCTCCACAGCCCCCGTCGCCTCTGAGGCACGGAAACAGAGCGCTGTCCTTTCAAAACCTCTCTTTTTCATTTTGAGTTCCATCAGTGGGAACATTTCCTCATCGTCTGTAAAGCTACTGTCGCTAAGCTTTGAGTTTGTTCTTATTACGGCCACATAATAAACATTCGTTAAATCATTTAATAAATGAAGTAATGGATATGTAAATAAAAGGAGGACGGAGGAAGTGATGCGCACCTCTGTCCGTGGCGACGGTGTAGTAGCCGGGCACCACTCTCAGGTTGCTGAAGTTTCCCACCTGCACCTGTTTGTCGGTCAAGCTTGCGATGTCGTTGTAGCTGGACCGCGGAGCCGACAGAACCGTGTCCACTATCGTGTTGTTCTGCCTGATGGAGGAGGAGCAGAACGTTAGGATCAGCTGCTAGTGTCAGAGAGCAGAAGGACACGGCATCAGAGGCTGATTAATGATGAGTAATGATTGATAATTGATCAGTGATGTTACCTCTTTCCTGCATTCCTCTGAGTCCTGCAGCAGAAAAGACACAGTCAAACAGACGGCAGTGACTCAGCTGGTCATGTGTTGGTTTGTTGATTGTTTTTAGCTCATCTTTGTTCACTTCTTTTGCAATAGAAGTGTGTGTGTGTATATATATATACTGTATGTGTGTATACATCCATCAGGCGTAACGTTCTGACCGCCTTCTTGTTTCTACGCTCATCGTCCACTTTATCAACTCCAATTACTGTAGAGCTGCACTCTGTAGTTCTACAGTTACAGACTGTAGTCAGTGGTCAGGACCCCCATGGACCCTCCCAGAGCAGGTACTGTTTGGGTGGTGGGTCATTCTCAGCACTGCAGTAACACTGAGGTGTTTAAAAACTCCAGCAGTACTGCTGTGTCTGATCCACTCAGACCAGCGCAACGCATACTAACACACCACCACCATGTCAGTGTTACTGCAGTGCTGAGAATGATCCACCACCCAAATAGTACCTGCTCTGTGAGGGTCCATGGGGGTCCTGATCAGTGAAGAACAGGGTAAAATTGGGCTAACAAAGTATTTTTTGCCATTTGGGAGATACAAGGTTTGATCCAACAGTAGTGATTATATAGGTGTTTACAATTATTACATCCCTGGACAAATGTTTTGGTGATTTTTGAAGTATAAGTAAGCATATATACAAACTTAAAAACAACACCACCAGTAAATAAATAAATAAATAAATAAATAATAATAATTTCATTTCTCTGCATTTTTGCACAATATTCTATTTAACATGTTGAGGAAAAATAAAACAAAAAGTGCCCAAACTTTCTAGTTTACTTTTATAGATATATGTTAAACTCAGATTCTCGCTGCACTCTTCTACATGGAACTCTCCCTTTTCAGAGATGAACATGAGCCTCACCTGAACCTGGTCTTCTGCACAAAGTGGGCGCCAGGGATCCGCTTGAACACGTCATTGAGCTGTCGATAAAAACACAGTGGTGAGGAAAAGCCACTATGGCACAACTGACCCCCACCCAAAAGACTGAGAACACGCTTTAAAGGCCAACTCACATTGTCCTCCACCTCCTGCCTGAGACCCTGAGCGTCCCGAGTCTCCGGGCGTGAGAGCTCATCTGAAAACTGCCTGTTCAGCCGCAGAGAGAGCGGGAAGTCGACTAGAGAGAGAAACAGACAACGGATACATTCATAAACTTCATTAATAAATACTGATGTAGTGGTAAAAACGTTATTCAGTATCTGCTATGACTTATTCAGTATCTGCTATGAGTTATTCAGTATCTGCTATGACTTATTCAGTATCTGCTATGACTTATTCAGTATCTGCTATGAGTTATTCAGTATCTGCTATGACTTATTCAGTATCTGCTATGACTTATTCAGTATCTGCTATGAGTTATTCAGTATCTGCTATGACTTATTCAGTATCTGCTATGACTTATTCAGTATCTGCTATGAGTTATTCAGTATCTGCTATGAGTTATTCAGTATCTCCTATGACTTATTCAGTATCTGCTATGACTTATTCAGTATCTGCTATGAGTTATTCAGTATCTGCTATGACTTATTCAGTATCTGCTATGACTTATTCAGTATCTGCTATGAGTTATTCAGTATCTGCTATGAGTTATTCAGTATCTGCTATGAGTTATTCAGTATCTCCTATGACTTATTCAGCGTCTACTGTGAATTATTCAGTAAGTAGTATGAATGCTATGAATTGCTATACTATAAGTACTATGAAGCGTTATATGGTGTGCAGCTGGATCCTCCTGTGCTGTCACACTCACTGATTTCTTTGGGGTTGGGCTGGATCTGATTCTGAGGGTGGCTGGGTGGACGGTGGACGTTGTCCCTCACTTTCCAGCGGACCACATCCGTGCTCTTAGGTGGGCCGGTCCGCACCAGAGGAGTGTCCAGATGATCTGAGGTCAGCAAAGACTGACGCAGCATGTAATGATCTTCCTTAAAGCCAACCATGCGACCTGCAGATGGAACCAGAACATCAGGAAGACGCCAGAGAGAAAATGTGCAGAAAGAATGGGTGGGGCTAAACTGCTGTAGCTGAATGGTGGAGCTAAACTGCTGTAGCTGAATGGTGGGGCTAAACTGCTGTAGCTGAATGGTGGGGCTAAACTGCTGTAGCTGAATGGGTGGGGCTAAACTGCTGTAGCTGAATGGTGGGGCTAAACTGCTGCAGCTGAATGGTGGGGCTAAACTGCTGTAGCTGAATGGGTGGAGCTAAACTGCTGTAGCTGAATGGGTGGAGCTAAACTGCTGTAGCTGAATGGGTGGGGCTAAACTGCTGTAGCTGAATGGGTGGAGCTAAACTGCTGTAGCTGAATGGGTGGAGCTAAACTGCTGTAGCTGAATGGGTGGAGCTAAACTGCTGTAGCTGAATGGTGTAGCTAAACTGCTGCAAGCTGAATAGGTGGGGCTAAACTGCTGTAGCTGAATGGGTGGAGCTAAACTGCTGTAGCTGAATGGGTGTAGCTAAACTGCTGTAGCTGAATGGGTGGGGCTAAACTGCTGTAGCTGAATGGGTGGAGCTAAACTGCTGCAAGCTGAATGGGTGGAGCTAAACTGCTGTAGCTGAATGGGTGGAGCTAAACTGCTGTAGCTGAATGGGTGTAGCTAAACTGCTGCAAGCTGAATGGGTGGGGCTAAACTGCTGTAGCTGAATGGGTGGAGCTAAACTGCTGTAGCTGAATGGGTGTAGCTAAACTGCTGTAGCTGAATGGGTGGAGCTAAACTGCAGTACGCTGATTCAGTTTCCTATGATATCAGCCCTTTAAGTCTTCAGGTCATTAGTAAAGCCCTTCGTTTAGCTGGTGTGACCAAAACAGTGATTACCTTTGGCGCAGCACGGACAGCACAGAGCTAAGAGCTGAGCCAGGCAGGCCTGATGGAGACACAGCACAAAAACATTACTATCCAACATATATAACACTAAAATAACCTTATATAAAGAGCTACATTCCGAAATTTTGGACTAAGCCAAATATGCGGAGTTAATTGTAACATCAGTGTTGGTTTAATAGTGAAAAACCTTTTAGTCTGGACTTAACAGCCACAAGTGGCCTCTAGAGTCATAATAACCTTATTAAACTGATATATAATCCATAGTATATACACACCTATATACTATATACACCGATCAGGCATAACATTATGACTCCTTGTTTCTACACTGTCCACTTTATCAGCTCCACTTACTGTATAGCTGCACTCTGTAGTTCTACAGTTACAGACTGTAGTCCATCTGTTTCTCTGATACTCTGTTACCCTGTTCTTCAGTGGTCAGGACCCCCATGGACCCTCACAGAGCAGGTACTGTTTGGGTGGTGGATCATTCTCAGCACTGCAGTAACACTGATGTGGTGGTGGTGTGTTAGTGTGTTGTGCTGGTCTGAGTGGATCAGACACAGCAGTGCTGCTGGAGTTTTTACTGACCACTTCAGTGTCACTGCTGGACTGAGAATAGTCCACCACCAAAAATATCCAGCCGACAGCGTCCTGTGGGCAGCGTCCTGTGGGCAGCGTCCTGTGGGCAGCGTCCTGTGACCACTGATGAAGGACTAGAGGATGACCAGCACAAACTGTGCAGCAGCAGATGAGCTGTCGTCTCTGACTTTACACCTACATTGCTGTCAGCGTTACCGCAATTGCGAGAATGATCCATGTAATAGTATACACTATATATCTATCGTATATAATAACAAATACCTTATATATAATAATATACACATCTATAACTTACAAAGACCTCACTTTACATTAAATAACAATAATCCTTAGCAATGCAAAAAAAGTTTAGGTAGTAAAATAAAAGCCACTTGTTTTGACGTTTTTGTCTTAACACAGTGAAATATTTCGTTTTAAAATGTGACACAAATGTCCAGATATGTAACTCGTCGCTATCAAGACAAAACCTCATATCTTGTTTTTCAGGTTTTGTACTGGGGCAGTCGTGGGCTGGAGGTCAGGGAACCGGCTTTGTGACCAGAAGGTCGCTGGTTCGATCCCCAGAGCCGACAGCACATGACTGAGGTGTCCTTGAGCAAGACACCTAACCCCCAACTGCTCCCCAGGTGCTGTAGATAGAGCTGCCCACCGCTCTGGGCAAGTGTGCTCACTGTTCACTAGTGTGTATGTGGTGTTTCACTGCACGGATGGGTTAAATGTGGTGGTCAGTTATGGGACTAATAAGGGTCACTTAATTAATCTTCATGATTTTAGAAAAGGCCTGTTCTCTTTTACTGCCCTGCTTTATGATGAACAGACAAAAATACTTCGAAATTCATTTGGAATAAATCATTTCTCCATTAAATTCCATCATAGATGTACCTTTGTTGGAGATACGAGGTTCAGACAGTGATAATATGCAGGTATGCATTATGTCTGTACTGATATACACTAGAACCGTGGTTCTTCACATGGTTCTGAATAGAAGCATGGACACTCAAAGAACCCTTTGCATGATTAAATGGTTCTCTGTGTGTTGTAGATGCTTTTATGTAGAACCTTTTTGAAAATGGTTCTGTATAGCACCATAAAGGGTTCTGCTATTGTTATGATATCAAGCCTGTACACAGTAGCAGAACCATTGTTGGTGCAATAGAGAACCGTCACCAACACATTCTCCATCAGTCTGAAGAACAATTTTACCATGCAGAGAACTATTTAGCCATGCAAAGTGTTCTTTGGGTGCTCATTGTTGTATATAGAGCCACTGTCTTTACTAAAGAACCCTTAAAGAACCTTCTTTGTGGGAGTGAATGTATGTGTTATGTGTGTTTATAGAGGGTAAAGTCCAGTTCAGTTTACTCAGTTCTGTTTCCAGTGAAACTCCGACATGGTTCTGGTCAAATGTTGATGTTTGTATTTCTACTGGAGTAAAATAACCTATTTTTATTATTTATTCAGTTCCATTTTAGTCAAACTCTAATTTAGTTCCTAATCCTTTTTCTTTGGGTTTAATTTGGTTCTGCTGTGCTGGTTTAGCTCCTGATCTCTGCTCCCACTCTGGAGCTTTACTGCTTTATTTTGGACCAGATAAAAGAACAGAACCTCAACATAAGGGACCTCAGTTCCTATGCTGACTCTTATTCGTTCCATTTTTTAATTAGTTTATTTATTATTATTATTATTATTATTATTCATACTTATTCTTGTTTAAACTATTTTATAAAATGATTAATAAGACATTTTCAGTTTATCCTCCTTTTCTTGTATTTATCTTCTTTTGATTTTGTTCATTTTTACATTGTAGCTAAGCTTTAATCATTGTTTTATCATTTATATGTGTTTTTATTATTAATGTTTACTTTTATTATTAGATATGTTCAACACATCATTGATCCCTTTCCCTGTATCAACTCGGCAACGTTGTAAATGAGGGTCACCCTCACTGTCCTCCGAGGTTAAATAAAGGTGGATGAATTGATTAATTGATTGATTGATTGTTTGATTGATCCATCCCACCTTAAATGATGCAGGTGTTGCTGCTGTGCCATTTACGGTGGAACAGATCATCTGAATGTTTGCGCTACTCTACACTGGTCTGTGTTTGTACGGCTGCATTGCTGCGCTAAAACCACCCAAATCGTCTTCACCCTACAGTATTTGTGCGGTTGTGAGTGGGCACCTTGCAGCAAGCGCAGTATTTCCAGCAGCAGAGCAGCAGAAGACCCAGGAGCAGCATCAGGAACATGATGAGAGGAATCAGCCAGAGGAAGCCTCCAGGAGGACAGTCTGCACCACAGCATAAACCCTGTTAGCTCATTTACACCCGGATACATGAACATTCACGCTGTTTTCCTTCTCCTCTCCTCCAAAGGTCCTGCAGCGCCGCTGTGCTGCAGCTTTCCAGAATAATCCGTCTCGTTTTAGTGTTTTTACAGACAGGAAAATGTTCAGTTCTCTCACTTTAGTGATTATTATTCTTTAGAGCTCATGAGCTTTGGCAGCACTGGATGTGACATCGTTTGTCAACCCAGTAAAGCCTGATGCTTATGGCAGGTTCCTCACCTTTCTTCTTCAGCACCTGCACCTCATGCTCTTTATCGGTGGGGTTCGGTGGGAAGTCCACGGTGTAATAATACGTACAGTCATCCTCCTCATCACGGTACTCACACGTTTCTATCACCTTATCTCCTAAAAAAAATAAATAAAAACATTTCCATTTATCCTGATACTTTTACTTTGTGTGTACTCAATAATTCACAGTAGATACTGAATAATTCATAGTACTGAATAATTCCTAATAAATACTGAATAATTCACAGTAGGTACTGAATAATTCACAGTAGATACTGAATAATTCATAGTACTGAATAATTCCTAATAAATACTGAATAATTCACAGTAGGTACTGAATAATTCACAGTAGATACTACTGAATAATTCACAGTAGGTACTGAATAATTCACAGTAGATACTACTGAATAATTCACAGTAGGTACTGAATAATTCACAGTAGATACTGAATAATTCATAGTACTGAATAATTCCTAATAAATACTGAATAATTCACAGTAGATATTACTGAATAATTCACAGTAGGTACTGAATAATTCATAGTACTGAATGATTCATAATAAATACTGAAAAATTCCTAAAAAGTACTGGTTAATTTATAGTAAAACACAGTAACTTAGCAATTCTTAGTAGTTACTGAGTAATTCATGGAGTCCCTCCAAAGAAAAACATGCATAAA
>NC_051238.1:316621-356621 GCF_015220715.1 Pygocentrus nattereri | reverse complement strand
TCCTATTGCCACCACTGTGAACAGTTCTGCCTCTGTAAGTTTATCTAGAAACCAAAAACCACTCTGAGAGACTCTGAGTTATTTGTGCAGGATTTTTGAAAAATTAATGGAGTTCCACTTTAACTCTGCTTAGAAGTCTAATGTAACGTGTTCTCTTTTTTACTGTTTTGATATCACAGTGTAAAGGGCCCTAATGGTTTAACAGGCGACCAGTAGCTGATTCTAAATGTATCTGGTGTTTTCCTAATGGGATCTAAAGGTTCTACAGAAAACCAGTACTCTCCATATAAACCCATTAAGCCGCGCTGCTGCAGTCGCGCTGCTCCTGTAAGTCAGACGAAAACCACCAAACCAGTTCTGCAGCTTCTGCCTCCGCAGCCTCTGCGTGACCCGAGCGCCTCAGCCGGAAGGGAGGGACTTCCTGCACAGCCAGCGTCTCGCTCTCTCTCTCTCTCTCGCTTGCTCTGTCTGTCTGTTTTTTTTTTATCTTCATTTCCTCCACCTGTCTGTTACTCTCTCACTTCTTCATTCTTTCTTACTTTTTCCTTTATTTTTTCCTTCACTTTCTTTCTCTTGTTTTACTTCTTTTTCTGTTATTGTTCTTCTTTCCCTTTTCTTTCCTTCTTAATTGTTTTTCTTTTCTCTTTCTATACTTTCCTGCTCTCTCTCTCTCTCTCTCTCTCTCTCTCAGACGCCTCGGTAAATCCTTACAGACTGAGTTCAGTGTGCAGGTGTCAGACTGTCTGAACGTCTTAAACACACTCTTATTTACTCTGTCTAAGAACTGTGTGTGTGTGTGTATGGTTAAGTGTTACTGAGGTTAGGTTTAGTATTACTGTGGTTAGGTCCAGGTTTAGACTTAGTGTTACTGAGGTTAGGTTTAGATTTAGGCTTAGTGTTTCCTGAGGTTAGGTTTAGGCTTAGTGTTACTGAGGTTAGGTTCAGGTATAGGTTTAGTGTTACTGAGGTCAGGTTTAGGATTAATGTTACTGAGGTTCAGGTTTAGGTTTACTGTTACTGAGATTAGGTTTAGGTTTAGTGTTGCTGAGGTTCAGGTTTAGGTTTAGTGTTACTGAGGTTCAGGTTTAAGTTTAGGTTTAGTATTACTGAGGTTTAGTGCTACTGATGTTAGGTTCAGGTATAGGTGTAGTGTTACTGATGTTAGGTTTTGGTTTAGTGTTACTGCGGTTCAGGTTTAGTGTTACTGAAGTTAGGTTTAGTGTTTTTGAGGTTAGGTTTAGGTTTAGTGTTATATGTCTACAGTAATACAGAAACCCTCACTAGCACAGCAAGACCAACATGTGTGCATGCGGTCGGTGTGTTGAGGTTGAGGCATGTGCATGTGTTTGTGTGTGCGCATGTGTGAGTGTGTGTGTGTTCTGAGGTTCTGAGAAATGCAGACCTGCTTTCTGGAACTAAGACTGCAAGATGAAAACGGGCACTCTGTCTGTCTGTATATGTATCTGTCTCTGTGTATCTGTCTCTGTGTCTGTCTGTATATCTTTCTGTCTGTGTGTGTGTGTCTGTCTGTCTGTCTATCTTTCTGTCTGTGTGTGTCTTTCTGTTTGTGTATGTGTCTGTCTGTCTATAATCATTCAGTGACAGTGTCTCTCTGACTCGGATAACCCGTTCCTCTCCCTGTTCCTCTAAACTCTCACTCTTCTGTCTTAAAGCGACAGATCAGTGAATCACTTTAACCTTAACCCCGCCCACCCCAAAAATGCGCCAGTCAGATAAAACTACAGATCTGCGGGGCTTACAGACTTGACAGACTTCATTATGTAGTGTCTGACACTGTGTAACTTACTGTAATCTATAAACACAACTACAGGTCCTGTTCAGTACAATGCACTGTAACACAGTTCAATACAGCGCAACACGATACACTGTAACACAGTTCAGTACAGTTCAAGACAGCTCAACACAATACACTGTAACACAGTTCAGTACAGTTCAACACAATACACTGTAACACAGTTCAGTACAGCTCAACACAATACGCTGTGATCCAATTCAATACACTGTATTATTAAATCTCTACTTTGAAAAGTCAGACTGAAATAACATCCTCACTGAGGAGCCGAGCTGAGATTAACACCAGCACAGTGTGTGTGCGTGTGTATGTGTGTGTGTGTGCAGTGGGAGGTTGGACTTCCAGGAAGAGTTCACTCAGACATAACACAGTCACACTGAACACACAAACAACACAAAAATCCCAACACACACACAGCCACATGAAGAGTTGGTCAGGACAGCTGCTCTCTCTCTCTCTCTCTCTCTCTCTCTCTCTCTCTCTCTCACTCTCTGGTGGGCCGATGTAATATGGTAGCGAGCTCCACAGATTGGGTTCCACTTCCTCTCCCCAATTTGCTTTGGCAACGGTTTCCGTGGGAATGGAGCAGACAGTGTTCCCCCGGCGACAGACCGTGAGTGAGTGTTTGTGTAAGTGAGTGAGTGAGTCTGTGTATGAGTGAGTGAGTGTGTCTGTGACTGAGGATGTGGGTGTGTGGGTGTGTGTGGGTGTGTGTGGGGTGGGGGGGGGGGGTGGGGGGGTGGGGTGTGCGCGCACTTTTGGGGGATATCAAGCCACCCCCCCCCACCCTCCGCCCCCACAGATCACGCTAAGCACTAAAAGCTTCTGAGAGTAACATAATAACTTTGTAATGTTTTTAAACTGAGCTCTAATGGATGCCTATTGATCTCTGATTGCCCATCTCGTCCGAGTAGGAGCCAATAATTATAAAGCATCTGATTGACTGGTGTAGTAATTCAAAAGCATCTGACTGGCTGGTGTAGTAATTCAAGAGTGTCTAACTGGCTGGTGTAGTAATTCTAAAGCATCTGATTGACTAGTGTAGTAATTATAAAGCATCTGATTGGCTAGTGTAGTAAATCTAAAATGTGATTGGCTGGTGTGGTAATTGTAAAGCGTCTGATTGGCTGGTGTAGTAATTCTAACGTATCTCATTGACTGGTGCAGTAATTCTAAAGCATCTGATTGGCTGGTGTAGTAATTCTAAAGCATTTGATTGGCTGGTGCAGTAAATCTAAAGCATTTGATTGGCTGGTGTAGTAATTCTAAAGCGTCTGATTGGCTGGTGTAGTAATTCTAAAGTGGCTGATGGGCTGGTGTAATTCTAAAGCATCTGATTGGCTGGCGTAGTAATTCTAAAGCATCTGATTGGCTGGTGTAGAAATTCGAACGCATCTGACTGGCTGGTGTAGTAATTCTAAAGCGTCTGATTGGCTGGTGTAGTAATTCTAACGCATCTGACTGGCTGGTGTAGTTATTCTAATGCATCTGATTGGCTGGTGAAGTAATTTTAAAGCATCTGATTGGCTGGCGTAGTAATTTAATAGTGTCTGATTTGCTGGTGTAGTAATTCTAACGTCTCATTGGCTGGTGCAGAAATTCTAAAACATCTGTTTGGCTAGTGTAGTAATTCAAAAAAGTCTGACTGGCTGGTGTAGTAATTCTAAAGGGTCTGACTGGCTGGTGTAGTAATTCTAAAGCATCTGATTGGCTGGTGTAGTAATTCTAAAGTGGCTGATGGGCTGGTGCAGTAATTCGAAAGCATCTGATTGGCTGGAGTAGAAATTCGAAAGCATTTGATTGGCTGGTGTAGTAATTCTAAAGCGTCTGATTGGCTGGTGCAGTAATTCGAAAGCATCTGATTGGCTGGAGTAGTAATTCTAAAGCATCTGATGGACTAGTGTAGTAATTTTAAAGCGTCTGATTGGCTGGTGCAGTAATTCTAAAGCATCTGTTTGGCTAGTGTAGTGATTCTAAAGGATTTGATTGTCTGGTGTAGTAATTCTAAAGCATCTGATTGGCTGGTGTAGTAATTTTAAAGCGTCTGATGGGCTGAAATAATTCTAAAGCGTCTGATAGGCTGGTGTAGTAATTCTAACGTATCTCATTAGCTGGTGCAGAAATTCTAAAGCATCTGTTTGGCTAGTGTAGTAATTCTAAAGGATTTGATTGTCTGGTGTAGTAATTCTAAAGCATCTGATTGGCTGGTGTAGTAATTCTAAAGTGTCTGACTGGCTGGTGTAGTAATTCTAAAGCAACTTACTGGCTGGAGTAGTAATTCTAAAGGGTCTGACTGGCTGGTGTAGTAATTCTAAAGGATTTGATTGGCTGGTGTAGTAATTTAATAGCGTCTGATTGGCTGGTGTAGTAATTCTAACGTATCTCACTGGCTGGTGCAGAAATTCTAAAGCATCTGTTTGGCTAGTGTAGTAATTCTAAAGCATTTGATTGGCTGGTCTAGTAATTCTAAAGCATCTGATTGGCTGGTGTAGTAATTCGACAGCATTTGTTTGGCTGGTGTAGTGATTCTAAAAAAACTGATTGGCTGGTGTAGTAATTCTGAAGTGTTCTGACTAGCTGGTGTAGTAATTCTAAAGCATCTGATTGGCTGGTGTAGTAATTCTAAAGCATCTGACTGGCTGGTGTAGTAATTCTAACGTATCTCATTGGCTGGTGCAGATATTCTAAAGCATCTTTTTGGCTAGTGTAGTAATTCTAAAGGATTTGATTGGCTGGTGTAGTAATTCTAAAGTGTCTGACTGGCTGGTGTAGTAATTCTAAAGTGGCTGATGGGCTGGTGTAGTAATTCAAAAGCATCTGATTGGCTGGTGTAGAAATTCGAAAGCATTTGATTGGCTGGTGTAGTAATTCTAAAGCATCTGATTGGCTGGCGTGGTAATTTAATAGCGTCTGATTTGCTGGTGTAGTAATTCTAACGTATCTCATTGGCTGGTGCAGAAAATCTAAAGCATCTGTTTGGCTAGTGTAGTAATTCAAAAAAGTCTGACTGGCTGGTGTAGTAATTCTAAAGGGTCTGACTGGCTGGTGTAGTAATTCTAAAGCAACTGATTGGCTGGTGTAGTAATTCTAAAGCATCTGATTGGCTGGTGTAGTAATTCTAACGTATCTCATTGGCTGGTGCAGATATTCTAAAGCATCTTTTTGGCTAGTGTATTCATTCTAAAGGATTTGATTGGCTGGTGTAGTAATTCTAAAGTGTCTGACTGGCTGGTGTAGTAATTCTAAAGTGGCTGATGGGCTGGTGTAGTAATTCAAAAGCATCTGATTGGCTGGTGTAGAAATTCAAAAGCATTTGATTGGCTGGTGTAGTAATTCTAAAGCGTCCGATTGGCTGGTGCAGTAATTCTAAAGCATCTAATTGGCTGGTGTAGTAATTCTAAAGCATCTGATTGACTAGTGTAGTAATTATAAAGCATCTGATTGGCTAGTGTAGTAAATCTAAAACGTGATTGGCTGGTGTGGTAATTGTAAAGCGTCTGATTGGCTGGTGTAGTAATTCTAAAGCATCTGTTTGGCTGGTGTAGTAATTCTAAAGTATCTCATTGGCTGTTGCAGTAATTCTAAAGCATCTGATTGGCTGGTGTAGTAATTCTAAAGCATTTGATTGGCTGGTGCAGTAATTCTAAAGCATTTGATTGGCTGGTGTAGTAATTCTAAAGCGTCTGATTGGCTGGTGTAGTAATTCTAAAGTGGCTGATGGGCTGGTGTAATTCTAAAGCATCTGATTGGCTGGTGCTGTAATTTAAAAGCATCTGTTTGGCTGGTGCACTAATTCTAAAGCATCTAATTAGCTGGTGTACTAATTCTGAAGCATCTGACTGGCTGGTGTAGTAATTCTAAAGCATCTGATTGGCTGGTGCAGTAATTAAAAAGCATCTGATTGGCTGGTGCAGTAATTTTAAAGCATCTGATTGGCTGGTGTAATAATGAAGTGTTCTGACTAGCTGGTGTAGTAATTCTAACGCATCTGATTGGCTGGTGTAGTAATTCAAAAGTGTCTGACTGGCTGGTGTAATAATTCAAAAGGCTCTGACTGGCTGGTGTAGCAATTCTAAAGGGTCTGACTGGCTGGTGTAGTAATTCTAAAGCATCTGATTGGCTGGTGCACTAATTCTAAAGCATCTGATTGGCTGGTGTAGTAATTCTAAAGCATCTGATTGGCTGGTGTAGTAATTCTAAAGGATTTGATTGGCTGGTGCAGTAATTCTAAAGCATCTGATTGGCTGGTGTAGTAATTCTAACGTATCTCATTGGATGGTGCAGAAATTCTAAAGCATCTGTTTGGCTAGTGTAGTAATTCTAAAGGATTTGATTGGCTGGTGCAGTAATTCTAAAGCATCTGATTGGCTGGTGTAGTAATTCTAACGCATCTGACTGGCTGGTGTAGTAATTCTAACGCATCTGACTGGCTGGTGTAGTCATTCTAACGTATCTCATTAGCTGGTGCAGAAATTCTAAAGCATCTGTTTGGCTAGTGTAGTAATTCTAAAGGATTTGATTGTCTGGTGTAGTAATTCTAAAGCATCTGTCTGGCTGGTGTAGTAATTGTAAAGTGTTCTGACTAGCTGGTGTAGTAATTCGAAAGCATCTGATTGGCTGGTGTAGTAATTCAAAAAAGTCTGACTGGCTGGTGTAGTAAATCTAAAGGGTCTGACTGGTTGGTGTAGTAATTCTAAAGCAACTGATTAGCTGGAGTAGTAATTCTAAAGCATCTGATTGGCTGGTGTAGTAATTCTAAAGCATCTGACTGGCTGGTGTAGTAATTTTAAAGCATCTAATTAGCTGGTGTACTAATTCTAAAGTATCTGACTGGCTGGTGTAGTAATTCTAAAGTATCTGATTGGCTGGTGCAGTAATTAAAAAGCATCTGATTGGCTGGTGTAGTAATTTTAAAGCATCTGATTGGATGGTGTAGTAATATATTAGCGTCTGATTGGCTGGTGTAGTAATTCTAAAGCATGTGATTGGCTGGTGTAGTAATTCTAAAGCATCTGATTGGCTGGTGTAGTAATTTTAAAGCGTCTGATTGTCTGGCGTAGTAATTTAATAGCATCTGATTTGCTGGTGTAGTAATTCTAACGTATCTCATTGGCTGGTGCTGAAATTCTAAAACATCTGTTTGGCTAGTGTATTAATTCAAAAAAGTCTGACTGGCTGGTGTAGTAATTCTAAAGGGTCTGACTGGCTGGTGTAGTAATTCTAAAGCATCTGATTGGCTGGTGAAGTAATTCTAAAGCGTCTGATTGGCTGGTGTAGTAATTCTAACGTATCTCACTGGCTGGTGCAGAAATTCTAAAGCATCTGTTTGGCTAATGTATTTATTCTAAAGGATTTGATTGGCTGGTGTAGTAATTCTAAAGTGGCTGATGGGCTGGTGTAGTAATTCAAAAGCATCTGATTGGCTGGTGTAGAAATTCGAAAGCATTTGATTGGCTGGTGTAGTAATTCTAAAGCGTCTGATTGGCTGGTGCAGTAATTCTAAAGTATCTGATTGGCTGGTGTAGTAATTTAATAGCATCTGATTGGCTGGTGTAGTAATTCTAACGTATCTCATTGGCTGGTGCAGAAATTCTAAAGCATCTGTTTGGCTAGTGTAGTAATTCTAAAGGATTTGATTGGCTAGTGTAGTAATTCTAAAACATCTGATTGGCTGGTGTAGTAAATCTAAAGGGTCTGACTGGCTGGTGTAGTAATTCTAAAGCATCTGACTGGCTGGTGTAGTAATTTTAAAGCGTCTAATGGGCTGGTATAATTCTAAAGCATCAGATTGGCTGGTGTAGTAATTCTAAAGCATCTAATTAGCTGGTGTACTAATTCTAAAGCATCTGACTGGCTGGTGTAGTAATTCTAAAGCATCTGATTGGCTGGTGCAGTAATTAAAAAGCATCTGATTGGCTGGTGTAGTAATTTTAAAGCATCTGATTGGCTGGTGTATTCATTTATTAGCGTCTGATTGGCTGGTGTAGTAATTCTAAAGCATCTGATTGGCTGGTGTAGTAATTCTAAAGCATCTGTTTGGCTGGTGTAGTAATTTTAAAGCGTCTGATTTGCTGGAGTAGTAATTCTAAAGTGTCTGATTGGCTGGTGTAATTCTAAAGCATTTGATTAGCTGGTGTAGTAATTCTAAAGCATCTGATTGGCTGGTGTAGTAATTCTGAAGCATCTGACTGGCTGGTGTAGTAATTTTAAAGCGTCTGATGGGCTGGTGGAATTCTAAAGCATCTGATTAGCTGGTGTAGCAATTCTAAAGCATCTGATTGGCTGGTGCACTAATTCTAAAGCATCTGATTGGCTGGTGTAGTAAATTTAAAGCATCTGATTGGCTGGTGTAGTAATTCTAAAGCTTCTGATTGGCTGGTGTAGTAATTCTAAAGCATCTGATTGGCTGGTGTAGTAATTCTAAAGCTTTTGATTGGCTGGTGTAGTAATTCTAAAGCATCTGATTGGCTGGTGTAGTAATTTTAAAGCGTCTGATTGGCTCGTGTAGTAATTTAATAGTGTCTGATTGGCTGGTGTAATTCTAAAGCATTTGATTAGCTGGTGTAGTAATTCTAAAGCATCTGATTGGCCTGTGTAGTAATTCTGAAGCATCTGACTGGCTGGTTTAGTAATTCGAAAGCATCTGTTTGGCTGGTGTAGTGATTCTAAAACATCTGTTTGGCTGGTGTAGTAATTCTAAAGCATTTTATTGGCTGGTGTAGTAATTCTAAAGCATCTGTTTGGCTGGTGTAGTAATTCTAAAGCATCTGATTGGCTGATGTAGCAATTCTAAAGCATCTGATTGGCTGGTGTAATAATTAAGTGTTCTGACTAGCTGGTGTAGTAATTCTAACGCATCTGATTGGCTGGTGTAGTAATTCAAAAGTGTCTGACAGGCTGGTGTAGTAATTCTAAAGCATCTGACTGGCTGGTGTAGCAATTCCAAAGGGTCTGACTGGCTGGTGTAGTAATTCTAAAGCATCTGATTGGCTGGTGCACTAAATCTAAAGCATCTGATTGGCTGGTGCAGTAAATTTAAAGCATCTGATTGGCTGGTGTAATAATTCTAAAGCATCTGATTGGCTGGTGTAGTAATTCTAAAGCATCTGATTGGCTGGTGTAGTAATGTAATAGCATCTGATTGGCTGGTGCAGTAATTCTAAAGCATCTGATTAGCTGGTGTAGTAATTCTAAGGCATCTGATTGGCTGGTGTAGTAATTTTAAAGCGTCTGATTGGCTGGTGTAGTAATTCTGAAACATCTGACTGGCTGGTGTAGTCATTCTAAAGCATCTGATTGGCTGGTGTAGTAATTCTGAAACATCTGACTGGCTGGTGTAGTAATTTTAAAGCGTCTGATTGGCTGGTGTAGTAATTTAATAGTGTCTGATTGGCTGGTGTAATTCTAAAGCATTTGATTAGCTGGTGTAGTAATTCTAAAGCATCTGATTGGCTGGTGTAGTAATTCTAAAGTATCTGATTGGCTGATGTAGTAATTCTGAAACATCTGACTGGCTGGTGTAGTAATTTTAAAGCGCCTGATGGGCTGGTGTAATTCTAAAGCATCTGATTGGCTGGTGTTGTAATCTAAAAGCATCTGTTTGGCTGGTGTAGTGATTCTAAAACATCTGATTTGCTGGTGTAGTGATTCTAAAACATCTGTTTGGCTGGTGTAGTAATTCTAAAGCATTTTATTGGCTGGTGTAGTAATTCTAAAGCATCTGTTTGGCTGGTGTAGTAATTCTAAAGTATCTGATTGGCTGATGTAGCAATTCTAAAGCATCTGATTGGCTGGTGTAGTAATTCTAAAGTATCTGATTGGCTGATGTAGTAATTCTGAAACATCTGACTGGCTGGTGTAGTAATTTTAAAGCGCCTGATGGGCTGGTGTAATTCTAAAGCATCTGATTGGCTGGTGTTGTAATCTAAAAGCATCTGTTTGGCTGGTGTAGTGATTCTAAAACATCTGATTGGCTGGTGTAGTAATTCTAAAGTGTTCTGACTGGCTTGTGTAGTAATTCTAACGCATCTGATTGGCTGGTGTAGTAATTCTGAAGCATCTGACTGGCTGGTGTTTTCATTTTAAAGCGTCTGATGGGCTGGTGTATTTCTAAAGCATCTGATTGGCCGGTGCATTAATTCTAAAGCATCTGATTGGCTGGTGCAGTAATTCTAAAGCATCTCATTGGCTGGTGCAGTAATTCTAAAGCATCTCATTGGCTGGTGTAGTAATTCTAAAGCACCTGATTGGCTGGTTTAGTAATTATAAAGCACCTGATTGGCTGGTGTATTAATTCTAATGCATCTGATTGGCTGGTTTAGTAATTCGAAAGCATCTGTTTGGCTGGTGTAGTGATTCCTTAACATCTGTTTGGCTGGTGTAGTAATTCTAAAGTGTTCTGACTGGCTTGTGTAGTAATTCTAATGCATCTGATTGGCTGATGTAGTAATTCTAAAGCATTTTATTGGCTGGTGTAGTAATTCTAAAGCATCTGTTTGGCTGGTGTAGTAATTCTAAAGCATCTGATTGGCTGGTGTAACAATTCTAAAGCATGTGATTGGCTGGTGTAATAATTCTAAAGTGTTCTGACTAGCTGGTGTAGTAATTCTAACGCATCTGATTGGCTGGTGTAGTAACTCTAAAGGATCTGATTGGCTGGTGTAGTAATTATAAAGCACCTGATTGGCTGGTGTATTAATTCTAATGCATCTGATTGGCTGGTGTAGTAATTCTAAAGCATCTGATTGGCTGGTGTAGTAATTTTAAAGCGTCTGATTGGCTGGTGTAGTAATTTAAAAGTGTCTGATTGGCTGGTGTAATTCTAAAGCATCTGATTGGCTGGTGTAGTAATTCTAAAGCATCTGAATCGCTGGTGTAGTAATTCTGAAGCATCTGACTGGTTGGTGTAGCAATTCTAAAGCATCTGATTGGCTGGTGTAATAATTCTAAAGTGTTCTGACTAGCTGGTGTAGTAATTCTAACGCATCTGATTGGCTGGTGTAGTAATTCTAACGTATCTCATTGGCTGGTGCAGTAATTCTAACGCATCTGACTGGCTGGTGCAGTAATTCTAAAGCATCTGATTGGCTGCTGTAGTAATTCTAAAGCATCTGATTGGCTGTTGTAGTAATTATAAAGTACCTGATTGGCTAGTGTATTAATTCTAATGCATCTGATTGGCTGGTGTAGTAATTCTAAAGCATCTGATTGGCTGGTGTAGTAATTTTAAAGCGTCTGATTGGCTGGTGTAGTAATTTAATAGTGTCTGATTGGCTGGTGTAATTCTAAAGCATCTGATTGGCTGGTGTAGTAATTCTAAAGCATTTGATTAGCTGGTGTAGTAATTATAAAGCATCTGATTCGCTGGTGTAGTAATTCTGAAGCATCTGACTGGCTGGTGTAGTCATTTTAAAGCGCCTGATGGGCTGGTGTAATTCTAAAGCATCTCTTTGGCTGGTGTGGTAATTCTAAAGCATCTGATTGGCTGGTGTAGTAATTCTAACGCATCTGATTGGCTGGTGTAGTAATTCAAAAGTGTCTGACTGGCTGGTGTAGTAATTCAAAAGGCTCTGACTGGCTGGTGTAGCAATTCTAAAGGGTCTGACTGGCTGGTGCTGAAATTCTAAAGCATCTGTTTAGCTGGTGTAGTGATTCTAAAACATCTGATTGGCTGGTGTAGTAATTCTAAAGTGTTCTGACTGGCTTGTGTAGTAATTCTAACGCATCTGATTGGCTGGTGCACTAATTCTAAAGCATCTGATTGGCTGGTGTAGTAAATTTAAAGCATCTGATTGGCTGGTGTAGTAATTCTAAAGCATCCGATTGGCTGGTGTAGTAATTCTAAAGCATCTGATTGGCTCGTGTAATTCTAAAGCATCTGATTGGCTCGTGTAATTCTAAAGCATCTGATTGGCTGGTGTAGTAATTCTAAAGCATTTGATTACCTGGTGTAGTAATTCTAAAGCATCTGATTGGCTGGTGTAGTAATCCTGAAGCATCTGACTGGCTGGTGTAGTAATTTTAAAGCGTCTGATGGGCTGGTGTAATTCTAAAGCATCTGATTGGCTGGTGCATTCATTCTAAAGCATCTGATTAGCTTGTGTAGTAATGCTAAAGTGTCTGACTGGCTGGTGTAGTAATTCTAAAGGGTCTGACTGGCTGGTGCAGTAATTCTAAAGGGTCCAACTGGCTGGTGTAGTAATTCTAATGCATCTGATTGGCTGGTGATGTCATTTTAAAGTTTCTCATTGAAACAGGAGCATAATTACAGCAGGCCGCTCTAAAACCTTGCAGCAGGAGAACAGAACAGGTAGAGACTAGAGACAGAAAAAAGTAAGAGAGAAAGAAAGAAAAAAAAATGGTATATGTGTGAGAAAATGGAACACTTTTAGAGAACAAGGTTGAGAAACAGACAGAGAAAAATGAAAGAGCAAGAAAAGGCAAGTGAGAAAATAGAAAAGAGCGAAACAGAAAGTGAAAAAGAGTTGAGTAAGAGAGACAGAAAGAAAGAAAGACACAGAGAGCAAGAATGTATTCTGGTCATTTCTCTCTCTGGTTTCCAGTGAAAACACTCTGTGCTTCTCCTCTTTAATAATTCAGATTCAGATTCCTTTATTGATCCCAGGGGGAAATTGCAGATTTGAAATGATTCAGTAATAACAACTCATTCAGCAGAACAACCAGCACCAATAATACAGTGTTTACATACAAAAACCTGCAATAAAATAAAACAAATAATAGCACAATAATTAAAGCGACTCTGCGTCGTCTGCAGCAGCAGCACTGAAACACAAGCCGGAGACTCCAGGACACAGAGTCTCCGAGTCCTGCATTAGTGTGGAAACACTTGATTAAACCTGCTCCACTGTAATCTGCACAAACCTGCCTGGAATCCAGGCTCCTAATCCAGAGCTGGGAGACTTAGAAAACCGCCATCTCTGGGAGGACTGGGCCAATTGACACAATGAAAACAGGAAATAGGCAGAGCTTTGTGCATCCCTTTAATGTCACCATGATACAAGTAGACTACGCTGGAAACCACATCAACTGCCTCACAACACCCTAACGACCACCTGGGACACCACAGCAAAGACATAGCAACACACTAGAAAGCCCCACTGAAAACTATAGCAACCACTTAGCAGACCTAGCAGCTAGCAACATGCTGCCACTGGCATTAACATAGCAACAACTTAGCAATCACCTAGGATATTGACCAACCAAATGGGCAACCACAGAAACCACTTAACAACAGGTTTCTTAAGGGATTCTTAAGTGGTTTCTGTGGTATCCCAAGTGGTTGCTAGGTTGTTACCATGGCAACAGACTGGCAACCACCTAAGATTCCATAGCATATTCCTAACAGCCCCTAAAACCACTGGGGATACCACACACAACCACTTAGCAACACCCTAGCAACCAGTGGGGATACCATAGCAACAACCTAGCAACCACCTAGCAACTGCCAGAGATATCACACCAACCCCCAGCAGCACCTCAGCACCAGCGGCTGCAGCTGCACAGTCACCCTGTACTTTCTTCATGCAATTTTCAAGCCCATTGATGCGATTTTAACTTTGAAAGTATGTGTAAACAGTCACTTTGGATGGGCCAGTGAAAAAGTGGGTGGAGCCCACTTTCACAGCAACGTAAACATACATACAGAAACAAACAAATTCCAGAGACACACACACACACATCTGAGACACACAGACACAGACATGCCAGACTGAACTCTCCCTTATCTTTCAGGAAATATGTCATCCACTTCCTGTTCCACAATGAGGAAGCAGCTCCACAGACAGGGACAGAGAGCGAGAGAGAGACAGATAGAAAGAGAGAGACAGACAGAGAGAGACAGAGAGAGACAGACAGAAAGAGAGAGACAGACAGAGAGAGAGACAGAAAGAGAGAGCCAGACAGAGAGAGAGAGACAGACAGAAAGAGAGACAGAGAGAGAGAGAGAGAGAGAGAGAGAGAGAGAGAGAGAGACAGAGAGAGACAGAGAGAGACAGAGAGAGATGTGCTAGATCCTACAGCCCAAGGCTTACAAAAACCTATTACAAGAATATTGTCAAAATTGGGCATTAGACATCAACATCAATAAAACCAAAATTATGATTTTTCAAAAAAAAAGTCAGATCACACAAATCAAAATTCCACTTCACCTGTGGCGAGACTTCATTACAGCACAACACGGAATATAATTACTTAGGACTGTCAATCAATGCATCTGGTAACTTTAGCAAGACAATGAATGCTCTGGTAGAAAAAGCAAGAAAAGTATATTTTACTATTAAAGAATCAGTAAACACACTCAACCCACCAATCCAAATCTGGCTTAAAATATTTCATTATGTAATTAAACCCGTACTCCTGTATGGCAGCGAAGTATGGGGACCCATCGTTTATCACAAAAACACATTATGGGACTCGACTCCCACAGAAAAGTTTCACTTGGAATTTTGTAAAGATCTTAAATGTACATCACATTGCAGCCAATCTTGCGTGCAAAGCAGAGCTGGGCG
The DNA here is from genome assembly GCF_015220715.1 of Pygocentrus nattereri. Taxonomy (NCBI): domain Eukaryota; kingdom Metazoa; phylum Chordata; class Actinopteri; order Characiformes; family Serrasalmidae; genus Pygocentrus; species Pygocentrus nattereri. Next base: position 342,281 of record NC_051238.1, on the reverse strand, counting down.
AGTTTCCTCTCTACCTCCCTGTGATAAAACGAGCTATAAACTTCATCACCTCACAGGCACACCCAAAGTCCTACCACCACACAGCGTACCTCAGCAACCGCACACACCCAGAAACAGACCCCCTCAGACCCCTCACAGATAAACATCACCTTCAAACCACTGGCCAGTCCACCCTCTCACCAACAAACACCACAGCCCAGTCCACCCTCTCACCATCACACACCACAGCCCAGTCCACCCTCTCACCAACAAACACCACAGCCCAGTCCACCCTCTCACCAACAAACACCACAGCCCAGTCCACCCTCTCACCATCACACACCACAGCCCAGTCCACCCTCTCACCAACAAACACCACAACCCAGTCCACCCTCTCACCAACAAACACCACAGCCCAGTCCACCCTCTCACCATCAAACACCACAGCCCAGTTCACCCTCTCACCATCACACACCACAGCCCAGTCCACCCTCTCACCAACAAACACCACAGCCCAGTCCACCCTCTCCCCATCACACACCACAGCTCAGTTCACCCTCTCACCAACACACACCACAGCCCAGTTCACCATCTCACCAACACACACCACAGCCCAGTTCACCCTCTCACCAACACACACCACAGGCCAGTCCACCATCTCACCAACACACACAACAGCCCAGTCCACCCTCACCAACACACACCACAGCCCAGTCCACCCTCTCACCAACACATACCACAGCCTAGTTCATCCTCTCACCAACACACACCACAGCCCAGTTCACCCTTTCACCAACACACACCACAGCCCAGTTCACCCTCTCACCAACACACACCACAGTGCAGTCCACCCTCTCACCAACACACACCACAGCCCAGTTCACCCTCTCACCAACACACACACAACAACACACACACACACACACAACACTGTGGCCCAGTCCACCATCTCACCAACACACACAACAGCCCAGTCCACCCTCACCAACACACACAGTCCACCCTCTCACCAACACATACCACAGCCTAGTTCATCCTCTCACCAACACACACCACAGCCCAGTTCACCCTTTCACCAACACACACCACAGCCCAGTTCACCCTCTCACCAACACACACACAACAACACACACACACACACACAACACTGTGGCCCAGTCCACCATCTCACCAACACACACAACAGCCCAGTCCACCCTCACCAACACACACAGTCCACCCTCTCACCAACACATACCACAGCCTAGTTCATCCTCTCACCAACACACACCACAGCCCAGTTCACCCTTTCACCAACACACACCACAGCCCAGTTCACCCTCTCACCAACACACACCACAGCGCAGTCCACCCTCTCACCAACACACACCACAGCCCAGTTCACCTTCTCACCAGCACAGATCAGAATGAAACACAAAACATACCAAAAACAATACATTGGCAATTGGACCAATAAAATTACCACAATTAATAAATTAGAATGCTACAGATCACTGAAGAGAGAATACAGACTAGCAGATTATGTCATCAAAATAAATGAACCCAAATAAAGAAATATCTTAACAAAGTACAGACTGAGTCATCACAATTTACAAATAGAAAAAGGGCGCCATAAAAACCACTGGAGGTCCAGAGAAGAGCGGATATGTAATCAATGCAGTTCAGGACAAACAGAAACAGAGTAGCACTTTCTCTCCTCCTGTAACAGATATAAAGACCCCAGAGAAGATTATATCAGCTCAGTTAAAGCTTCTATCCCATCATTTAAGGAGAAAATGATTAAAACAAAATCTGTTACGTATGTGTTTAGGAGAGACTCCAGAATGTGTTGAACTATCAGCTAAATACGTTTACAGCTACCACAAACACAGAGAACAGAGTGACACAGCACCTTAAACTCATCCCATGGAAATGGAGCATTTATTTGTATATATGTGTATGTGTATGTATGTATGTGTGTATATATATACATATATATATATATTTGTTCGTATGTATGTATGTACGTATGTGTGTATATATGTGTAAATGTATATATGTATATATACATATATGTATGTATATATGGATATTTCATTATTATTTCACTCTTTCTTTTATACATTATTTCTTTCTTCAACATTCTTCATATTATACTTGAATATTTTAATTGCTTTGGCAACAATTGTTCATTACAATTCATGCCAATAAAGTTACTTGAATTGAATTGAGAGACAGAGCGAGACAGAAGGGAGAGAGACAGACAGACAGACAGAAACAGAGAGACAGACAGAGAGAGAGAGACAGAGACAGACAGAGAGACAGACAGAGAGAGATAAACAGTGACAGACAGAGAGAGAGACAGAGAGAGATAGACAGTGCTGTCACTGTCTATCTCACAGAGAGAGAGAGACAGAGACAGACAGAGAGAGAGACAGAAAGAGAGCGAGACAGAGTCAGACTGCTGTATGAAACAGCGGTGTGAATGTGACTCTGTGCTGCTGCCGTTTGCCCGGTTTCTGATTGGACATTAGCATTAGATCCATTTTGGACCTCCAGAGCTGCTGTCTCAAGCTCCGCCCCCTTCACAGGTCACCGCAGCTAAGCCAGCAGCGCCGTCCTGCAAAGGACGCGGAATCGCTCATCAGATTCCCGTGAACGGGACTTTTCTCACTGAGAGAACCGAGCTGATTTTCACAGCTGCGTTCTGTACGGCCTGTCCCGGCTGGCCAGGCGGGCGGAGCCTGGAGTGGGGATTAGAGCGCTGCCCGCTCGGCTCCATCCCAAATTCAGCACAAACGATAAAACAGCAGCAGACTGGCAGAAACAGGACACAGATTTTCCCATAGTCACGCTTTCCCATACCCCTTGGCTTGGCTGGAATTGTTTCACGTGATTGTAGCGTCCCAGAAATGGGGGGGGGGGGCTTCAGCTTAAAAGAGGATTTGAACCATTCCAGAGAGAGAGAGAGAGGGGGAGAGGGAGAGAGAGGGAGAGAAAGACAGAGAGAGAGGCAGAGAGAGAGGGAGAGAGAAGGAGATAAAGACAGATAGAGAGGCAGATAGAGAGTGAGAGGGAGGGAGAGAAAGACAGAGAGAGAGAGAGAGAGAGAGAGAGAGAGAGAGAGTGTGTGTGTGTGTGACCTACATTGCAGTGCTCTCTGGGCTCCGCTTTATGGGAAACACCAGACTGTCCCGCCTTTCCACCCTGTCAACTTGTCTAACGAGAAATCCCTCCATCCTCATCGCCCCATTTCTCTCTCTCTCCCTTCTTATTTCTCTCTATCTTTGTATATCTTTCTCCTTTTTTTCTCTCTATCTTTAACCCCCTCTAGGCTTTCTCTGCCTTTTTGATGTCTGTCTCTCTCTCTCTCTCTCTCTCTCTCTCTCTCTCTGTAATTTCCATAATTTAAATCAGTAGCAGTTTTTTTGCTCTGCTTCCTCTCAGTTCCCACGGGTCCTGTTAAAGACAGAATTACAGTGAGGCAGTGTGTGTGTGTACGTGTGTGTGTGTGTGTGTGTGTGTGTGTGTGTGTGTGTGTGTGTGTGTGTGTTTGGGCTGAATCTCCTAATCTGAGCAGATTATCGTCTGGACTCAGACCCATCTGTCTGTAAGGCAGAATGTAAAGATTAAAAGATGAGACCGCGAGCTGCTCGACAGCCAATCAAAGGCAGCCCCTCTCTTCAGTGCTCCCCTCCAAAGCCACTCCCCCCCAAAACACATGCACGTACCAATGGCTACAGCCAAATGTTGAAACATTGCGCTGACATCATCCACCGTTAACCACCTTGGATACCATAGGAACCTCCTAGCAACACCCTAGAAACCACTTAGGAAACCATAGCAAAACCTAGGAAACACCTGGGATGCCACAGCAACCACCTAGTAACCACCTAGCAACCATTTGGGGTACCACTACAATCACCTAGCAACCATGCTGCACAGCAATCAGACATGTTTGTAGCGAAGGAACAAGACATTCAGCCTCAGCGCTCGGTGGCATTCAGCAACTCTCGGTGCTGCTCAGTTTCTCAGAAACTGGATTATAAACTGACAATTTCTCAGAGCAGTGAATTATAAGCTGCACTTATTTTTATTGTACTTCACTGTGTATTGTAGTTTATTGTATTGTATTGTTTGTTATTGTATTGCATTGAATGGCACAGAGTTCTGTGTTCAACTCTGTTTCTTTTTCTCTTGGTGTCTGCAGTGACATCTTGTTTCTAGCAGTATCTGAGCTGAGCACTGTCTTTTTCTCTAAGCTATTGGTAACTAGCAAAGATACTTTCTCTAGATTGACAAAGCACTTCTTGTAAGTCGCTCTGGATAAGACTGTCTGCTTAATGCTGTAAATGTAAATGTAAAGTCTCAGTGTTTGCTCATGTTCTATATAGAACCACCTACAACACATTCTCCATCAATTTGAACAACCGTTTCAGCAGGCAAATGGTTCTTTGAGGGTTCATGGTTCTACACTGCTCAAAAAAATAAAGGGAACACTTAAACAACACAATATAACTCCAAGTAAATCAAACTTCTGTGAAATCAAACTGTCCACTTAGGAAGCAACACTGATTGACAATCAATTTCTCAGCTGTTGTGCAAATGGAATAGACAACAGGTGGAAATTATTGGCAATTAGCAAGACACACTCAATAAAGGAGTGGTTCTGCAGGTGGGGACCACAGTCCACTTCTCAGTACCTTTCTGCTTTCTGGCTGATGTTTTGGTCACTTGTTGATCACTTGGGTCACTTGAATGTTGGTGGTGCTTTCACACTCGTGGTAGCATGAGACGGACTCTTCAACCCACACAAGTGGCTCAGGTAGTGCAGCTCATCCAGGATGGCACATCAATGCAAGCTGTGGCAAGAAGGTTTGCTGTGTCTGTCAGCGTAGTGTCCAGAGGCTGGAGGCGCCACCAGGAGACAGGCCAGTACACCAGGAGACGGGGAGGAGGCCGTAGGAGGGCAACACCCAGCAGCAGGACTGCTACCTCCGCCTTTGTGCAAGGAGGAACAGGAAGAGCACTGCCAGAGCCCTGCAGAATGACCTCCAGCAGGCCACAAATGTGCATGTGTCTGCACAAACGGTTAGAAACCAACTCCATGAGGATGGTATGAGGGCCCGACGTCCACAGATGGGGGTTGTGCTCACAGCCCAACACCGTGCAGGACACTTGGCATTTACCAGAGAACACCAGGATTGGCAAATTCGCCACTGGCGCCCTGTGCTCTTCACAGATGAAAGCAGGTTCACACTGAGCAAATGTGACAGACGTGACAGAGTCTGGAGATGCCGTGGAGAGCGATCTGCTGCCTGCTTTGGAGGGCCGCACAGCCCTCCATGCGCTCGCCAGAGGTAGCCTGTCTGCCATTAGGTATCGAGATGAGATCCTCAGACCCCTTGTGAGACCATATGCTGGGTCGGTTGGCCCTGGGTTCCTCCTAATGCAGGACAATGCTGGACCTCATGTGGCTGGAGTGTGTCAGCAGTTCCTGCAAGATGAAGGCATTGAAGCTATGGACTGGCCCGCCCGTTCCCCAGACCTGAATCCGATTGAGCACATCTGGGACATCATGTCTCGCTCCATCCACCAACGCCACGTTGCACCACAGACTGTACAGGAGTTGGCGGATGCTTTAGTCCAGGTCTGGGAGGAGATCCCTCAGGAGACCATCCGCCACCTCATCAGGAGCATGCCCAGGCGTTGTAGGGAGGTCATACAGGCACGTGGAGGCCACACACAATACTGAGCCTCATTTTGACTTGTTTTAAGGACATTACATCAAAGTTGGATCAGCCTGTCGTGTGTTTTTTCCACTTTAATTTTGTGTGTGACTCCAAATCCAGGCCTCCATTGGTTAATAAATTTGATTTCCATTGATGATTTTTGTGTGATTTTGTTGTCAGCACATTCAACTTTGTACAGAACAAAGTATTCAATGAGAATATTTCATTCATTCAGATCTAGGATGTGTTATTTGAGTGTTCCCTTTATTTTTTTGAGCAGTGTATATAGAACCATCTTTACTAAAGAACCCTTCAAGGACCATCAATTTAAGATTTTAAGTAGTTTTTCTAAACCTCTAGCTGGAAAGTGTGATTTTTTTTTTTTTGATGAACTTTCGCTTTAAATCATTCGCTCAACTCACAGTTACATGATCCTGAGTTTTGAAATTCTGACTTTTAACACCATTACGTTTTGTTGTGAAATATAAACACACACACAAACACACACACATATACACACAGACACACAAACACACCTACACACACACACACACACACACACACACACACACACACACACACACACACACACACACACACACATCTGGTTCTGTTTCTGCTTCCTCCTGTATTCAGACTGAAACTGACTCAAACAGAACTGAAAAATAATGCCTTCACACTAACTGGCCACTTTATTAGAAACACCCACCTTGTGCTTCCACTAACTGGCCACTTTATTTGAAACACCCACCTTGTGCTTCCACTAACTGGCCACTTTATTAGAAGAACTAGTTACAGTGGACAGTCCACACAAAAATCCCACTGGAGTGGCTCTGTGGAGCACTGATGAAGGCCTGAAGGATGTGCATCAGCAGATGTTCCAGTCTCTAACTGAACACAAGCAAGGCGGAGCTACAGTAGAGTTGTTTCTGATAAAGTGCCCAGGGTGCGGTGTAGTTTAGCTGGTGTTTATTAGAGGAAACAGAGGCGTGAACGTGTTCAGCACGATGCTGTTTCAGTTCTATACTCTTCAGACCAGGCGCTCGAGTCCAGAGTGGCTCCACTGTGTGTTGTCGACTAATTGGTGGATCAAACACATGAAGACGCATATTTAATAGCCTGTTGTGAATAAATAACGGGCTCATACACATTTGATTATCCGCCATAATTTACCCAGACTTTGTGTTTTTGCTGTTTCACGTCTCACACACAGCAGAACAAAAAGAAGCTTCGCTTACCTACAGACGTTCAGCGGAGAGAACCAGGCCAACATGGAAAAGAGAGAGAAACGGTCAGTGCTGATGCTGACACACACACACTGATAATGCTGCACACGCAGCCCATCAAACCAGACGCGATAGGGCAAGACCGCTTCTGCGGCTTTAGCGCTGGAGGCTAATGTGGCTAACAGGTAATGAAGGCTTATTCCCCACCAATTAGCACGGCGCTAACTGCATGGCTAAATCATATTGATGTGTTCAGCACAGACATCACTGAGACAGCAACGTCTGGTGAAGCAAATAGATGCCAAACTAGCGGACACTAAAAATGAGAGGGGTGTGAGCAGAGTGGGTGCTTTTTGGTGGGGGGAGTGTAGATGTGTGTGTGTGTGTGTGTGTGTGTGTGTGTGTTAAGGGGGGGTGGGGGGGGCGGTTCAGGAGTCTATCAGGCTGTAAAAGGGCCTGTAAAAGCTCCGGGTGAAGTTGAGGTCAGCCTCTGAGAGTGTTTGGAGGGTTCATCTGAAGGTGAGGAGCCGTTCCTGAGCTGTAAACAGTCTGAAGTTTACAAGGCCAGAAGAAAAGAGCTCCATAAAGTCCACCCATGGTCAGCTGGTTGCTCTCAAAGGTTATGGATGGATCACCAACCCAGGAGAGGGGGAAAAAACTGACCACAACAAACCTCTGATCTTCACTGTAATGCACAACTGAGGCCCTGAGACAAGAAAGCATATAATATCTATAATATCATATATCTATTTTATTTGTTTTCTTTTTTTGTTTTAAAATTACAAATGATGCTTTATTTTGTTTGAGTGACCCCATTGTTGTATAGTCAGGGACATCAAACAATGCCAAACCATGCTTAAACGATTTTACACAAAAATGCCACATTCACTGTTTTCCAGTGATACAGTCACTCTACTGCTTTGTTTATATGTGATTACATATTAATATACAGTAGTAGCACAAGATATAATGTGAGAGAGACACAGAGATACAGACACAGAGATACAGAGACAGAGGCTCATTCTGACTCTTAGTGCTGATTCTGACTCTGAGACCTGACTGTCTCTAAGTGCTGATTCTGACTCTGAGACCTGACTCTGTCTCTAAGTGCTGATTCTGACTGCTGATTCTGACTCTCAGTGCTGATTCTGACTCTGAATGCTGATTCTGACTCTGAATCCTGATTCTGACTGATATTTACCCACTCTATGTCTGAATGTGTGTTAACTGCTCTGTGGTCTCTGGTTTGTACAGTGTTTGTCAGACAGATGTTGCAGAAACACTGTTTTGTAACTGTTGTAGCCTCGCAATAAACACACACTGCGCACACGCACACACACACTAGAAAGAAAATCAGAGGAGTGAATAGGAACAGGTCCTCCCTCTCTCTCTCTATCTCTCTCTCTACCTCTCTCCCTATGTCTCTCTCTCATCCCCCTCCTTCTCTTTCTTCTTCGTCTCTCTCTCTCCCCATGTCTCCCTCGCCCCCTCTCTTTCTTCTCTCTCTCTTTCTCTCTCACCCTCTCCCTTTCTTCTCTCTCTCTTCCCCTATGTCTCTCTCTTGCATAAAGGGGAGAAAGGGAGGTTTATACGTTTGTCTTTATTCTGTGCTGAGCTTCCACACCCTGCTCAAGTCTTGGATCAGATTTCATCTTTTTCCAACACGTTCTCTCCCCCTGTCTCTCTCTCTCTTTCTCTTCCTCTCTCTCTGTCTCTCGTCCTCTCTCTCCCCATCTCTCTCTCTCTCTCTTCCCCCCACCCTCTCTCTCTCTCTCTCTTCCTACCTCCTTCTCTCTCTTCCTCTCTCTCTCTCCCTGTCTCTCTCTCTCTCTCTGTGTCTGGCAGTGTTTTTCTCCATAGAAACCGACACAACAGTCTGACAGGACCAAGATCTCTCTCTCTCTCTCTCTCCCTCGCTGTCTTCACTATGTCTCTCTTTTTTCTCTTTTTGTTTGTTTGTTTCTTTCTTTCACTGCCTTCCATCTTTTTCACTTATCCATCCATCCTCTCTCTCTTTCTCTCTGAATGTTTGTGAGATGAGATCAAGTACAGCTCAGCTTGACCCGCTAACCTTCAGGATGCATGAAGACAAGCATCAAGACTCTTTTCTGACATATTAGTACTAGCTAAGATACGCAGTGGACAGCAAGGTCACTCTGTGTAAGGGCCAAACTCATAACTGGAAAAGCCAGAATTCCTCCAACTGCGATGCTGAAGCACTTTATCCTGTAACATTTAAGGTATAGGGGAAATTTGAATAGGAAGCCAATAATAGTTCCTCATTGGTCAAGCAGCTCCTTAATTGCTATGAGAAGAAACAGCAACTCCATGCTAGGCTAAAGCTAACCCCAAAATGACCAGACTGCTAACTGAGCCGTTATACCAGCAACTGCTAAAACCAAAATACATTTTCCTGTACAATTGAACTAAAAACCTCCCAGTTTGGGAGGAAAACCACCCAATCTGGCAACACCATGCCTGGTTTACACACAGTGTATCAAAGACCAAATACCCGCTCCAATGTCTCAACCATTCACTGTCATAATGCATCTGTTTTTCTAGGTATCAGCACCAGCTTTTATTTTCTGGCAGTGTTTAAGTTTAGTTTTGTTTGGGTTCAAATGTACTTGTACTAGCGATAAAGTATAAAGTAGCCAGTATAAGAGCGTCTGCTAAACACTGTAAATATAAATGTAGATTATGACCAAACTGGAAAAGCCAGAATCCCTAATCTGCTACACCAAAGCACATTTTCCTGGAAAGTCTTACTAAAAACCACCCAATCTTGCAACACCACTCCTGGTTTACACACAGTGTACCAGAGGTCAACACAGACAGGGCAGCACAGGTCGGAGAACCCACGGCAAGTGTGGTTGTGCTCTGGAGACGGTGTGCGGACGCTGATGTGGAGCTGCAGCTGGTTGTGTTTGAGTGCAGAGTCCCCACACACACACACTCACTCACACACACACACTCACATTCACACTCACACACACATGCACACACACACACACACTCTCACACAAACACACTGACACACACACACTCTTACACACTCACACACACTGAAGCTTCAAATCTTTCTTTCTTTTTTTAATTTCCATTCTCTCGTTTCTCCCTGCAGAGACAGGATGGATCTCTCTCTCTCTCTTTTCCTCTCCTTCGCTATCTCTCTTTGTTCTATTTGCAAGCAAGGTCACTAAAAAAGGGTCATGGAGTCACATCAAGTCTCTCTCTCTCTCTCTCTCTCTCTCCATCTCTGTTTCTCTCTCTCTCTCTGTATGTGTAATAACTTTCAGCAGTCTAGCCAGTGGGCTGGAGGCTCAGACTGCAGTCTACCCCCCCCCTTCTCTCTCTCTGTTTCTCTCTCTCTCTGCAGAGTTGATGCATACCGCATGCAGGACAAGCTTTCTTCTCTTAAAGCGACAGCGGCCTTTTTTCACTTCACACTGAAGGAGTTTGATGAACCTCTCAGGTTGACGATTTCGTATAAGATATGACCAGGGTCCTCTCTGTGTGGAGTTTGCATGTTCTCCCCGTGTCTGCGTGGGTTTCCTCCGGGTTCTCCGGTTACCTCCCACAGTCCAAAAGACATGCAGTCAGGCCAATTGTGTAAAATGATCAAATTGTAAGTCGCTCTGGATAAGAGCGTCAGCCAAATGCTAATGTAATGTAATGTAATGAAAGGATGTCGTTCACAAATGGATAAATCTGGGAAATGCTGCATGCTGCTTGCGCCATTTCCATGATTTTATCTCCCTCAGACACTTTGTAATCCAGTCATGAACTGTGTGGACTTTTAGAGACTTGTGAAAATAAATCTATAATCATTCATCTAACACTGAACGTCTTCTGTGATTATTTGTTTGTCCATGTTAAAAAGAGCTCATTTTGTTGTTGTTTGCCTGGCTGTTAGCCAACCACTGACACACTGGGCCGAGTCTGTTGACCAATCAGAGGCTGTGATCCTGAATTGTCCACCAATCAGAGGCTGTGATTCGGACTAGTCATCCAATCAGAGGCTGTGTTCCTGACTAGTCATCCAATCAGAGGCTGTGTTCCTGACTAGTCGTCCAATCAGAGGCTGTGTTCCTGACTAGCCGTCCAATCAGAGGCTGTGTTCCTGACTAGTCGTCCAATCAGAGGCTGTGTTTCTGACTAGTCGTCCAATCAGAGGCTGTGTTCCTGATGTGCGGCTGTAACAGTGCCACCGTTCTGGGAAAATGCAGTAGCGTCACTAATGTGCAATGACACAAGATTTTTTTTCATGTACAGCGTCCTTTGATGTTCTTTACGATCGTCAACCTGGGAAAGTTAACTAGTTACAGCAGCTCAAACTGCTTTGTGAAAAAACATAAATCTTTAAGAAGACGGTTCTCTATATACGTATATTGTATATGTGTTATACATAATAGCAGATCTTTTTGTGCCATTTAGAACCAACACAACATATTTCGTCACTGTCCAGAGAAAAACATGACTCATTTCTGTCTGTTTTTATTGCTCTATATGATCTGAACACAGCAGACATGCTTACATTGCGTGAAAATATCACAATGAAAAGATAATCAACTCATTACATTAATTTTGTTTAAAATTCTGAGTGTTTTTATTTTCCTCTCCTGTAAAGATTCCATTTTGGGGATGTTGTTTGTACAGTGATGATGTGCTACTGTCTAGTTTAATCAGATGTAATTCATGACTCTACAGCGTTGCGTAACACCAGCCCTGCCGTTGCAAAGACACACAAAAATATCAGTGTTGCAATTGTCTTCACATCAGCACTGTAATCAGGAGCATCAGCGTAATGCTGGCCAGGGCATCTGTGAGTTGACGTAGCAGACGTGACCGATAAACGCAGCTCCCGGCACCCAAGCTGGGCTTTACACGCTCCTCTCCGACTCCTCTCACTGCCTCTCACTGATTTCCCGCCGCCGACATTCTCACTGCAGGTTTCTCTGCTCACCGAAGGTATGGGAACGTTTAAAGACACACAGCCAGAACAAAAACAAAACACATCCCCACCTTGAACCTGTTTTAGTTCCCTGTTCTTTTAATCATACGACATCTAAATGTTCTCCTGATCTTTATCGGCTCTCTGGAGGGTTTTAAAGGTTTGCTAGCGAGTTTCTGAAGGACTGATTAACAGATCAGAGGTTCGTATCACGTCAAAGTGAGACGCTGCTCAGATTCAGCTGCTGTTAAGCTGTGAAAGCGGTCAGTTTTGTTGCTCTTCCTCACTCAGGCTGCTGGAAATGAATCGAGGAAATTGACAACTGCATTTCTTCGTTTCTTTGCATTGTTTTTGGACACTTTTTGTGTCGTAACTAACATTGCTAAAGCCGTTGTGAGGTGCTAGATCTTAGGAGCATTCTAATACTAATAATAATAATACTAATAATACTAATAATAGTTTAAGTCTCTTTATTTAAAGTACTCTGAATTGCTGCCGTGCGTGAAAGGTGCTGTACGAATAAACTAGCCCTAAAGCAAAGCTGGGCAAATCAGGCAAATCTTCTGCACTGCAAGGTTTGCATGACTAGCTGATTAGCTGACTGAGGCTAACCGTGGTGAGGGTGATGGAATAATGAGCTTAGAGCCCACCACAACCCCCCAACGTAACGTACGTAACGTATGTGTAATGCTGTCCCGCGTTGAGTCGGAAGGTCAGCCTTAGTCTTGTTAGCATTGTTACCGGCTAACAAGCGCTAACGGGCACTAACAAGCACTAGCGAGCACAACAGTGTTTCTGATTCAGTTTGACTGTTTATGTTCTTTAATTTCTCCTTTCAGACAAAACTTTGTGTGTGTGTGGGGGGGGGTCTTTAGTGTGTGTGTGGAGGGGTGTCTTTGGTATGTGTGAGGGGGTCTTTAGTGTGTGGTGGGGTGTCTTTGGTATGTGTAAGGGGGTCTTTAGCATGTGTGGGGGAGTCTAATTTCTCCTGTAGATGGTAGTAGCATCGAATCTACTTAGCGTCTTAGAATTTAAACTAATTTATACTGCACAGGTCTCTCTCTCTCTCTCTCTTTCACTGCATTCTCCCCACTCTTTCGCTCGTTCTCAACTTTCTTCTCTCTCTCTCAGTATGAAGTGTGTTCTCGTGCAGTGGAGGAAGCCATTAAACTTTAATGAGAGCTGAGTGATACAGAAACCTGCAGGGGTGGGTCTAACCCCTCACACACACACACACACACACACACACACACACCGTCAGCTCTTTTCTTGAGTCTTCCTTCCTTTCTGTGACTCTACACCACAACACAGAGTGAGAGACGCAAACACTCTCACTCTGCTTTTGTTTTACCGTCTGCTGTACTCAGCGTAGACTGTGGAGCACAGAGTGTGTAGTACGTATATAGTGTGTAGAGTATATGGTAAGTAAGGTATATATACCTACAGCACACTATATACACTGCTCAAAAAAATAAAGGGAACACTTAAACAACACAATATAACTCCAAGTAAATCAAACTTCTGTGAAATCAAACTGTCCACTTAGGAAGCAACACTGATTGACAATTAATTTCACAGCTGTTGTGCAAATGGAATAAACAACAGGTGGAAATTATTGGCAAGTAGCAAGACACACTCAATAAAGCAGTGGTTCTGCAGGTGGGGACCACATACCACTTCTCAGTACCTTTCTGCTTTCTGGCTGATGTTTTGGTCACTTTTGAATGTTGGTGGTGCTTTCACACTCGTGGTAGCAGGAGACGGACTCTACAACCCACACAAGTGGCTCAGGTAGTGCAGCTCATCCAGGATGGCACATCAATGCGAGCTGTGGCAAGAAGGTTTGCTGTGTCTGTCAGTGTAGCGTCCAGAGGCTGGAGGCGCTACCAGGAGACAGGCCAGTACACCAGGAGACGTGGAGGAGGCCGTGGAAGGGCAACAACCCAGCAGCAGGACTGCTACCTCCGCCTTTGTGCAAGGAGGAACAGGAGGAGCACTGCCAGAGCCCTGCAGAATGACCTCCAGCAGGCCACAAATGTGCATGTGTCTGCACAAATGGTTAGAAACCGACTCCATGAGGATGGTATGAGGGCCCGACGTCCACAGATGGGGGTTGTGCTCACAGCCCAACACCGTGCATGATGCTTGGCATTTGCCAGAGAACACCAGAGATCACCTGTGCTCTTCACAGATGAAAGCAAGTTCACACTGAGCACATGTGACAGACGTGACAGAGTCTGGAGACGCCGTGGAGAGCGATCTGCTGCCTGCAACATCCTTCAAGATGACCGGTTTGGCAGTGGGTCAGTAATGGTGTGGGGGGGGCATTTCTTTGGAGGGCTGCACAGCCCTCCATGTGCTCGCCAGAGGTAGCCTGACTGCCATTAGGTACCGAGATGAGATCCTCAGACCCCTTGTGAGACCATATGTTGGTGCGGTTGGTCCTGGGTTCCTCCTAATGCAGGATAATGCTAGACCTCATGTGGCTGGAGTGTGTCAGCAGTTCCTGCAAGATGAAGGCACTGAAGCTATGGACTGGCCCGCCCGTTCCCCAGACCTGAATCCGATTGAGCACATCTGGGACATCATGTCTTGCTCCATCCACCAACGCCACGTTGCACCACAGACCGTCCAGGAGTTGGCGGATGCTTTAGTCCAGGTCTGGGAGGAGATCCCTCAGGAGACCATCCGCCACCTCATCAGGAGCTGCCCAGGCGTTGTAGGGAGGTCATACAGGTACGTGGAGGCCAAACACAATACTGAGCCTCATTTTGACTTGTTTTAAGGACATTACATCAAAGTTGGATCAGCCTGTCGTGTGTTTTTCCACTTTAATTTTGTGTGTGACTCCAAATCCAGGCCTCCATTGGTTAATAAATTTGATTTCCATTGATGGTTTTTGTGTGATTTTGTTGTCAGCACATTCAACTTTGTACAGAACAAAGGATTCAATGAGAATATTTCATTCATTCAGCTCTAGGATGTGTTATTTGAGTGTTCCCTTTATTTTTTGAGCAGTGTACATATAGTATGTAAGGTATAGTGTGCAGGGTAAAGTGTGATGTGTAGGGTGTAGTATGTAGAGTGTAATATGTAGGAGATTTAGTGTGTACTGAGTAGGGTGTACTGTATAGTGTGTAATGTGTAGTGTGTAGTGTATAGGGTTTAGGATGTAGTGTATGGGTATGTAGTGTATAGAGTGTATGGGTGTGTAGTGTATAGAGTTTAGGGTGTAGTGTACAGGGTGTAGTGTATAGAGTTTAGGGTGTGTGTATACGGTGTAGTGTACTCGAACTGTATCACGAGCCCTTCGAGCTTCGAGTACAGCTCTAAGCTATTGGTAACTAGCAAAGATACTTTCTCTAGATTGACAAAGCACTTCTTGTAAGTCGCTCTGGATAAGAGCGTCTGCTAAATGCTGTAAATGTAAATGCAGTGTGTAGTGTATAGGGCGTAGTGTGTAGAGTATAGGGCGTAGTGTATAGGGTGTAGTGTATAGAGTTCAGGGTGTAGTGTATACGGTGTAGTGTGCAGTGTATAGGGCGTATTGTGTAGTGTATAGGGTGTAGTGTGTATAGGGCGTAGAGTGTATAGGGTGTAATGTGTATAGGGCATAGTGTGTAGTGTATAGGGTGTAGTGTGTATAGGGCGTAGAGTGTATAGGGTGTAGTGTGTATAGGGCATAGTGTGTAGTGTATAGGGTTTAGAATGTAGTGTACAAGGTGTAGAGTGTAGTTTATAGGGTTTAGGATGTAGAGTATAGGGTCTAGTGTATAATGTATAGGGTGTAGTGTGTAGCGTACAGGGTGTAGTGTTTAAGTTACTGTAATCTGTCATGAATGACTAACATGATCAGATCGCATTGTAATGAATTTTTAACATGTTTTGATTGTTTTTAAAAGATCAAAATACTTCTTTATGAAATGTTGTATAAACCGAACAGAAGAGAAAGAGGATGTGAGTGATTATGGTGATGCTGCAGGCGGTAAACCCAGAGAACCACCACCGCATGAGTGTGTGAGTGTGAGTATGTGTGTGTTCCTCAACATCAAAGAACGTGTGAGTGTGTGTGCAGCAAAAGCCGCTACCACAAACCCATCTGACCCGGCTCCTCCCTCACACTGCACTGCTAACCAAACCTCACT
Organism: Pygocentrus nattereri; assembly: GCF_015220715.1. NCBI lineage: Eukaryota > Metazoa > Chordata > Actinopteri > Characiformes > Serrasalmidae > Pygocentrus > Pygocentrus nattereri. The sequence continues at coordinate 326,266 of NC_051238.1, read as the reverse complement.
GCAGCACAAGCCCGCATATGCAAAAGTTTAGGCGCCCCCACTCTGTTTCCATATGTGTGTTGATGCTCTGAGTGTGAATAAGTTACAGATACTCTACAGAGACTCACTACTGCTTACTATAACACACAATCACTGCTTATTCACTTTTTATCACAAAAAGAAAAACTTTCCCATTTCTAGGTTCTATTTTTGGTTAAACTCTGGATCAGGAGCAGTTTTCACTTAGAAAATCAGCAAAACACGGAATTAGATTTAGACGTTTGCATATGACTGTATGGAACACAGGCAGCAGAGTATCTTTAACAAGACATACAGACACTTACCTGTCCATGTAAAGGAAGAGGTCAGTGGACACATGCAAAAAAAGAGAGAAAAGAAACATTAAAAAGGATTAAATGAGTGCAGCACATTTGAGAGAGATTATAAATAAATACAACACGATATCATACAAATTAAACTACGTTTAATATGTATGTATATATATATATATATATATATATATATATATATATATATATATATATACACACACACACACACACACACACACACACTCACGCAGAGAGTGACCGCAGGACGGCATCTAATTCCAGACCCTCAGTAATCTTTAAGAACAACTAAACATACTGGAATCAGAAACTGACAGAACAAAATTCAGCCAACAAGACGCCGCGAGACACTTCACACAACCACACTCGGCTCAGAGCTGAGACACAATGTCACACGACCAAACCTTCTAAACGACACACAATGTGTCACGGTTTCATGTTTCTCCCATCTGATAAGCTGCAATAAAGTTTAAAAATACTATAAAAATATAAATGATCATAAACAAACAGGACTAACTGGGCTCATTGTGACCAAACATGCAGCGCTTGTGTTTTGATGATATAAATCAAACACTCGAAACAGGTTATTGAGATTTTCTGCAACTCCTGTCCCATCCATGTGTCCGGCAGGTTTGGCACTCTCAGTGAGACCCTCTGAGACCCCCGTTAAAGAGCTCTGGTTAGAGGTGATGCTGTTTTATGGTAGTGAAAATAGCTTTTCCTTTAGGAGCGCCAGCAGCATTTAGCTGTGTACTGGGAGCCAGAGTGCTGGAGATTAGAGGGAACCTGAAGCTGCCAGCTCACTGTGGATATTCCAGGACAGTCATTCATGTTGGTACTAATGAGGTTCATCTGCAGTCAGAAATGCTTAAAACAGCCCTGTAAATCAGCCCAGACCACGTCCGATGGCGTAAAATGCCCTATTCCAGTTCAACGTGGCACCGAAATCTACAGCAGATTATGGTCGCTGAACTGAAGTGCCACTCAGAAAACAGTGTGGGATTTGTAGATAATTCAAGGCAAAGTTTATTTATGTAGTGCTTTTTACAGAAGCCATCGTCACAAAGCAGCTGGAGAAATCAGGGTCCAAGTGTTAGTATAAATATCACAATACAAGATTAGATAATTGGTCCCCTTTGAGGTCAAGCCTGGTCTTGAGTGGATAATGGTGAATACTGCCTGTCTGTCCTGCTTCATCTGTCAAACACTGAAAACGCTGGTGTTCATATTCATCTTGCTTTTTTTGATCTGATTCAGTGTTCAGGGCTTCTTTACTTTACTTTTTTCTTCATAAGTGCCTCAGTGTGGAGTATAAAGGCGTTTTGCTGTGCATTAGCACTTCAGTGTGAACAGGAGCTGATGTTGACTGAGAGTTTGTGCACCAAGAAACAGAACTTCCTGAGTTAAGTAAGTTTCCTTTCGCCGCCACATTTGAGACTTTCATCAAGATGTTTTTCAGAAGCTCTGAACATCTGAACATCAGCGAATCTGAAACTCAGAGCTTTTTCACACATTTTCTCACAGAAAACTGTTCAAACACGTGTACCGAGTGGACGTCTGCACGCTTTCTCACTGCCATATCTGCACCGTCCATCTCCAACTCTGTTTATTCCTGTTACTTTCACATAGATGGACTTTAAAAATGACTGGATCAGGATTTTAACCCTTTCATTACTGAATACAGTAATAAGAGTTTCATGTCAAGACACGAGATCTTCTCTGAATATCTAGAAGGCTCTGAAGGTTCCACTGCATCATGATATCTAGATCTTCTAAGGTGTGATCAGTTGGACCAGAGAGGCAAAATTATAGTCAGTTAATGACAACTAATTATTAAAGAATGTGACAGTAGTGATGAATGACCGTGGTGGTGTTTCCGGCTCTGCTGCGGATGTGATGTTTGAATGTGATCGTTTCCGCTGTTTAAAATAGATTTTAATTTGTCATTTGACCTCTCGGGGCCTGAAGGTCAGACGGCCTCGCTGCCTTATCTAAGCCAGATGCTGTGATGTGGACTCCGGTCCTCATAAAGAGCGACCTCTGACACCTGTCCCTAGACCCCATAAACTGAAGCCCTCTGGTCAGCGTAACTGAGCGAAGAGCGGCAACATATTCACACAAGGTCAGACACTCAGACATAAAACACTCAGACGTTTAAGTCTCTGCTCTGAGAAAAGCCTGAACAGAGTCTCACTCACAGCCCGCAGGGTCACTGACTCACGGTCAGTCTATAAACACATACGATCAGTCTATACACTCATACGGTCAGTCTATACATACATACAGTCAGTCTATTCACACGTGGTGAGGCTATACACACATACGGTCAGTCTATACACAGACGGTCAGTCATTACACACATATGGTCAGTCTGGACACACACCTTACATTATTATTTAAGTAGTTTCAGCACTTTAGAACAAGAGCGAAGACATCAGAGCTACAAAACATCACATACAATCTTTGTGTAAAAATAATATATAACACAACCCTGTACCTCTCATAAAGTTTTATAATATATAACTGTAACAATGCTGACAATATTTAATATGATTTGAATTCACTTTTTGGCAGCTTCTCTTCATCCCTCACAATTAAACAGGCTGGTTTTGTTACTCTGCCTTTAAGACTGATATATGTAAATGTCCTCTGTTCTGATTGACTGTCCTGTATTGTGTGACATTCAAAAAATAGTTTGATGCACTCTTCATTACTTCAGAGTGAAAGGGCGGGGCTAAACTGCTGTAGGCTGAATAGATGTATGTATGTAAATACAATCATTTTTATAACATCAACTATGAATTAAAAAATTTTGGATCATCTCTGTTGGTCCATTCCTCATGAAATGTAAAAAGCAGCTACAACTTAACAGTTTAATATTTTTTGGTAAGTCCATATTGTAATATTTCAAGTCATTTTATAATTAAAATGAAAGTTTCAAAGTCCGATTTGTTTGCGCAATATTACTCTGTCAGGCCAGCTTCACTGAGACGGACTGTTTCGCGTCTCCGTGAGGTCGTGACCCTTTGATACTTCGGTGCAATGTCTCACACCATTTTGGGGGTGGGGGGTAATGAGGGGGTTATGGCCTGTACCACTGTAATCCATTGGGGGGCTGTAAAGAATAAAAGCCAGAGCGCTATCTTGAAAACCCATCAGGGCAGACGGTTCAGCTTAATGACCCCAAACGCAGCTTCACGACCACTAACAGCAGCCAGACGGGGGTCGAACGGGGATCAAACCTGGGTCAGGTTGAAACACACAGAGTCAGCTTTAAACGTCCATCGCCCGCGAAACACTGCTGCATGAGTACGACGGGTTTCAGTAAGAAAAACACATTTTTAAAATCCATTCTTCCTATTCTGCGGCTTCTTACTGGAACTTTCCGCTACACCTTAAGTGGTGCAGCACTTACATTTTGGCACCTCAGGCTCCTGAATGTAACTGCTGCACCATTTAAGGCGGAACGGAAAGTTCCAACAAGAAGCCGCAGAATAAGAAGCCAACTTTGCCAGCATGTTTGAGCCAAGTGTTGTGCAATTTAGAAATTAAGTTAGCACCATGCTAATTGGTGTACATAAGCTTCCATTACTTGTTAGCCACATTAGCCTCATGCTGACTTAATGAAAGCGAGCTGCAGGCCAGTCCGTGGGAGGGAGGTTTTATTTTACATTGCCCCCATTTTCTTTCATAAAGCCCCTTTTTGTTACAGGGCTCTACTGATCCACATCTGGAGAACTCTCCGTGACGTCAGCCCTGTTCTACTGTGATTAGTAGCACATGAGGAGCTGGAGAGAGGAGCAGGCTGGGGTCCGCAGCTCTGTCCACGGAATCTTTAACCAGTAAATACTTTGAGGAAGAAAAAATGCTTGTGTTAATACTTTCATTTCACCACGTCTACCAAAAACAAACACTCCTAGAGCTTAAGGCTCAGCCTTTATCCATTAGCCTTTAGCCTCTAGCAGTCTGTAGTTGTTAGCGTTGTTTTCCCTGCTGAAGAAAACAGCTGCATTGGTCTAAGCTGGTCTAAAGCTGGTCTAAGCTGGTCTAGTCTAACCCGGTCACCCAGGCATGGTCACGCTGGTTGAGCAGCAAACCAGCATCTAAACACACCACAGGCTGACCTAAACTGGTTTTTCTAGCAGATTTATTAGGGAACAAGCTGAGAGTGAACTTTCTAAACCTATCAAATACTATCAGACATATACTACAAACAATGTTGGAAAGACAAAATGCAGCTTTTACACTCAAAAAAGTAAGAAACCAGCTTAGCTTGAAATGTTAACTTGAGCTTATTAAACTTAGTGAACATAACAACACAAACTGGTTTGGTTAACCTAATATTATATGTGCTAAGAACTCAAAATTTCAAGCTAAACTGGTTACTTACATTTTTTATTTAAAAGCTTGTGCAGTGTAGGAGGCACTGGGGGGAGCAGTGTAGGGGCATTGTGAAGCGCAGTGCAAGAGAGTTCTGTGGGGCGCAGTATTGGAAGCGCTGGTGGTGCAGTATAGGAGGCGCTGAGGGGCGCAGTGTAGGGGTGCTGGGGGATGCAGAGTAGGGGTGTTGTGGAGCTCAGTGCAAGGAGGTGCTGGGGGGCGCAGTATAGTAAGCGCTGGGGGGGTGCAGTGTAGCAGGCGTGGTGGAGCACAGTGTAAGGGCGTGCTGGGGGGGGGGGGGGGGGGGGGGGGGGGGGCAGTGTAGAAGGTATTGTGGAGCACAGTGTAAGGGGGTTCTGGGGGATGCAGTGTAGGAGGCATGGAGCGCAGTGTAGGGGTGCTGGGGGGTGCAGAGTAGGGGCGTTGTGGAGCTTGGTGCAAGGAGGTGCTGGGGGGCGCAGTGTAGGAGGCGTGGTGGAGCACAGTGTAAGGGGGTACTGGGGGAAGCAGTATAGCAGGCATGGAGCGCAGTGTAGGGGTGCTGGGGGGGGTTGCAGTGTAGGAGGCACTGGGGGCACAGTGTAGGACACTGGGGGCACATTGTAGGGGCACTGGAGGTCGCAATGTAGGAGGCGCTGGGGGACGCAGTGTAGGAGGTGCTGGGGGAGCAGTATAGGGGCGTTGTGGAGTGCAGTGCAAGGGGGTGCTGGGGTGCAGTATTGGAGGCGCTGGGGGGCGCAGAGTAGGAGGCATTGTGGAGCACAGTGTAAAGAGGTGCTGGAGGTTGCATTGTGAGGGCTTTGTGATGAGCGGTGTAAGGGGGTGCTGGGGGGCGCAGTGTAGGAGGCGCTGGGAGATGCAGTGCAGGGGCGTTGTGGAGCATAGTGTAAGAGCACCGGAGGTCGCAGTGTAGGAGGCGCAGGGGGCACAGTGTAGGAGGCGCTCGGGGAACAGTGTAGGAGGCACTGGGGGCACAGTGTAGGGGTGCTGGGGGATCCATTGTAGGAGGCGTTGGGGTGCAGTGTAGGGGTGCTGGGGGGCGCAGTGTAGGAGGCTCTGGCGGCACAGTGTAGGAGGCGCTGGGGGCACAGTGTAGGAGGCACTGGGGACACAGTGTAGGGGTGCTGGGGGATCCATTGTAGGAGGCGTTGGGGTGCAGTGTAGGGGTGCTGGGGGGCGCAGTGTAGGAGGCTCTGGCGGCACAGTGTAGGAGGCGCTGGGGGCACAGTGTAGGAGGCGCTTGGGGAACAGTGTAGGAGGCACTGGGGGCACAGTGTAGGGGTGCTGGGGGATGCAGTGTAGGAGGCGCTGGGGTGCAGTGTAGGGGTGCTGGGGGGCACAGTGTAGAAGGCGCTGGGGCGCAGTGTAGGGGGCACTTTTGCGCTCGTCAACATGCTTCACTTTACTTTGGATGTTAAAAGAGCAGACTAGAAGAATTTGGGGGGCGGGAATTAGAGGGGGCGTGTCCTTGTAAATTGAAAAATTCAGCAACAAACGTTTAACAAGTTGTCCCCAGATGTGCAATCTCATCACATCTGGTTCAGAGAGATTACAGCCTCACTGGTTCACTGGCGAACTGGCTAACTAGCAGCTACATGTGACTCTTTGATGACAGTAACGACAAAAACACGGCAGAAACCTACAGGATGTTTTTCTCTTCTCTCGAAACCGAGTTCCAGACTGTTCTGCAGCGTGAGAGAGAGAGCGAGGCTCAGTGGGGCCCTGACACACACACACACACACACACACACACCACTGCCATTATCACCAATTAGAGGGACTGTCCTCATTACAGTGCGAGCAAAAGGTGAAACCAGACTTCTAACTGTGTCCTTCTACCCTTCACCACCACAGAGCCAGGAATTCAGGTTAGAAAAAGAGAGAGACAGAGAGAGAGAGACAGAGAGAGAGAGCAGTGTTTCTACAGTCAGCTCTACTGCAGCACTGTTCTACTGAATATACAGTATACTTCATACACAGTGTTATAATATGTATATAATCTGTTAGTAACGTACATATAAAGTTTAATCTATATTAAATTTACAGTATGTGTCTGCATGATCGCAGTATGAGATACAGCTCTGATGTAAACACTATATAATAATCTAAAAAGTGCTTATTGCGATGATTACGGCCCGTAAACAAACAAGCGGCGGATGACGGTGGATTAGCCCTGCATGCCACCAGGACGGACCATCACCTGTTGCTGATGCTAATGCTAATCCCAAAAGCAGCTTGGAGCTCAGAGACTTTCGTCCCAACACACATACACACACACACGCACACACACCCCACCAGCTGCTCCGGATACACACACACACACACACACACACACACACACAGTCACTGACAATAACATGTTAAACCTTAAACCTAAACCAGTGTGCAGGCAGGGTCAGCAGAGCAGGTGGGCCAGGTGGGTATACGGTCCTCCCAACATGTCTCACCCACAATCTCCCAAATTCATCACAGTGTCTGATATTTAAATTAGCACCGATATAGTTAATCAGTATTAATAACATCTGTAGCATTAATAACGTCTGTAGTTCAGGATCAAAAGTTAATCTTTAAGTAATTAATATCTTATTACTAATAAAGTTAATACATTAGCATTAATGACACTAATATGTTAGTATTATTAAAGCTTACATGTTGGTGTTAATAATGCCAATATTAATAAGTTAGTATAAATAAGGTTGAAACATTAATATAATAAAGCTTAAAGACATGCATTAATAAAATAATAAGTCAGTAATTATTTTATAAGTGAATAAGTTTTATAGCATCAAAACTAAGTAAGTAACATGATGTTATCAGGTCAGTATTGATAGTTACGCTAGCATTAAAAGGTAATAAATATAATGAAAAATCAATAAGTAGAACAAATGTATAACACTAATAAATTGGCATGTGTAAAGTAAATTTAACATGGTTAAAGTTAACATGGATAAATTTACATTCATATAAAATTCTAAAATTAATTTTAGTTTATTTGTGCCTCCAAAAGTCTATAAACCACGAATAGGTAAACTCATAAAACAGATATTTAAAAATTCTAAATAAATTAATTGGCCACGATTTTATATTTGAAACATTTAAAATGAAAAATCATGTTGCAAAATAAACTTTAAAAGTGTTAAACTGAAAAACATACTTCCTCCACTGTCAGGCAGCACAGCCAAAAACAAAGGTCTTTTATTTTGACATGCTTCTACTGAAGAGGGATCAGCATAATGCATCATTAAGACTCCAAGTGACCTTCATGGTGCAACGCCAAGGTCACAGATTTGGTAAAAGTGTGATGTTTGTGTTGCATGTCACACCATGTCAGATGTTCTGATCTCAGGAAACCACAAACATACGGAATTATTATAATAATATTTATTTATCTGAATAAAGTCTAAACTCAAGCTGAAGGTCAAAGGTTTCTGTGGGTATCTAAGTAGATCCTGTTTAATCTTAAATTAAAGTTTACCACCTGAAACATGCCATTAAAGCCTTGATAACACTCACTATATGTAACATAGGAATACATATGGAAATGCACATCATTTGCTTTATAATAAAATTTTTTAAATGTGTAATTTTTGAAAAACCTTAACTATCACTGACCCATTTATATACTGTGTGTTCTGCTGCGTGAAAATCGAAGTGTTTTCGTTTTACATCAAACAGCTTTATTTCAAAAAGGAGATAAGTCCAGTTTTTCACAGTAACCAGTCCTTTAATAGGGCCTCTGTGTGGTAGTTAAACAAGCGACTGACGTGTCTGTGTTGTAGCTGCTCTGCGTTCCTGTATGAATGTGTCAGAGAGACGGTGGACCAGAACCAGCTGAATAATCTCACTGTAACTAGCTAAAGCTGCAGAGATGCCGAGCACGAACAGATTCAGCCTCATCTGTGATCGTACGAGGCCTGAACACGCAACCCTCAGCTGAATGAGGTCACCCAGACCTGTCTCTCTCTCTCTCTCACCCACACACTTATTCATGTGAATGTAAATTTGTTTTTAGACGACCTCCTGACCGCAGCATTACTGCTTTGTTGAGCTGATTTCATTTTAAAATAGAAAATGCAGTAACGCTGTTTTAAGAAACAGGAAACAAAAGAACGACTGTAAATAGTCGTGTCTCAAACTGACGGCTGTCACTGGCCCTCAGTGATACCTACAGAGACCATCTTAAAGGGGAATTTCACCCATGTTACAAAACTCTACCATTAACTCAGTATGTGAGGTGTAATGAGAGAGGTTCAGAGCGGTTTGGTGTGAAATGGTTGAGATGTCTTTACAGTGGTGGTGACAGGAACCAGGCGTCGCCATGACTACAACACAGATATAGACATTTTATTTACTAACCAGAACCACCAGAGAACCTACACGAGTCTTCTGAGTTTATATGGAATATTGATGATGGGATGATGGGAAATAGTGGAAAATCTGGAATAATTAGTTTTCTTTGGGGACTATTTTGCCGTACAGCTCCCTGCATGTATCCTTCCACCATGAATGGAGTTTAAGTTCTCTAAACTATCATAAAACAGTGTTTCAGTCATCAGGCATTGAATTATAACCATTTCATGTAGGAACTTTCTGTGAAGGAACTTTTAGAGGAGGACGTCTGGTTCCTATCACCACCACTGTGAACAGTTCTGACTCGGTAAGTTTATCTAGAACAGAGCGTTTCACACCAAACTGCTCTGAACTGCATGCTAGTTTCACCCTCTCCTCATGGAAACATCATAAGATAAGGAGAGATCTAGCTAACAGTGAGAACAGCATATGACTTCATTTAGAACATACACACACACGCATATATATATATATGCTCAAAAAAATAAAGGGAACACTTAAACAACACAATATAACTCCAAGTAAATCAAACTTCTGTGAAATCAAACTGTCCACTTAGGAAGCAACACTGATTGACAATCAATTT
>NC_051238.1:254121-311621 GCF_015220715.1 Pygocentrus nattereri | reverse complement strand
TGCTTCACATACTCTGAATGCACAATTCTTGCACACTTCAGGTGGTTTTTGGTGGTTTTGTAAAGACTGTATCTCTAGTTAAAAGCGAGGGTTGCCAGATCTCAGCCCTGTAAATGGGTGCAGTCTGGGACTCGTGGATCAGGATTAGGGCCGTCAAGCAATGTGCATTTTATTACATCTCCCAACTGTCCTGGACGTTTTTTAAACTGTATGGCACGAAATCTAGAGAGAGAGAGAGAGAGAGAGAGAGAGAGACAGAGAGACAGAGAGAGAGAGACAGAGAGAGAGAGAGAGAGAGAGAGAGAGAGAGAGAGAGAGAGAGAGAGAGAGACAGAGAGACAGAGAGAGAGAGAGAGAGAGAGAGAGAGAGAGAGAGAGAGAGAGAGAGAGAGAGAGAGAGAGAGAGAGAGAGAGAGACCAGTGGCCTGTTAGAGGAAGTACAAGGTGGGTGTTTCTAATAAAGTGGCCATTTAATGAAAGTACAAGGTGGGTGTTTCTAATAAAGTGGCCAGTTAGCCATTAGGGTTCAAGGTTCCAACCATAACGTCCAAACAAATAACCCACCCACACCTGAACACATGCAGTTACGGGCACAGAGAGACAAAGAGAGAGAGAGACGGAGACGGGGAGAGAGAGAGACAGAGAGAGAGAGAGAGAGAGAGAGAGAGAGAGAGAGAGAGAGAGAGAGAGAGAGAGACAGGGGAGAGACAGAGAGAGAGACAGAGAGAGATGGAGAGAAAGAAAGCTAGATTGTTGTGGTTGTCAGGGATTTAGCCTGAAGCGTCAGTGAGGAATTCTATCCTTTAGCATCCGAACGGAAACGGCCTGCAGGAAAACACGTTTCTGTGTTCAGCATTAAAGCGCTAAACTGGCCCGACCCACTCCCCTCCGCAGCCAGTGCCACACACTGCAGCGGAGCAACCAAGCAGCGATAATGCGGCCAACAATGAATAAAAGCTTCCATTCACTGTTAGCCACATTAGCCTAGTTTGGTTGAAATCCCCTGATTTTAAAGGAACGGTTCAGCAACGAATCAGATTCCTTCCAGTAATCCAACCCCCACCCAAGCGTAGTAGCTCAATCTGGACATGCTTGGTGTCTGAACTCTGGAGCTGCGCATGGAGGGGTTCAGTATCTCTAACAGGCATTATCGTGTGGTTTCTGACTCATTGTTATCCATAAACATGGACTAAGATGCAGCCTAAAACAGAATCCGACCTCTCTTCACAGTCGCGCGTGCCACTCAGGCACATGGACATTTGTGATTTTTGTTTCCAATTAAGAACATAAATCTTCAGTTAGAAAATTAAAAATGAACAGTTATTCATGAATAAATAACAGAAATTAATGTACTGAATGTAATCATTAGAACCACTGTGTCTGCATGAATGTGAAGGGCGTCCAGGCTCTGCTGGGAGTCAGAATTGAGAGCAAGACCTGTTTGAATTTGTTCTGTTTGAATCGCAATGTGTTTATATCTCAGTCCTAAAGCACATCTGCAGGTCTGCACTGCCTTAACGAAGACCTGGATGCAGTTAAAGTGGGTGGAGGAAAGTTTTGGTGGTGTAGTTACAGAAGAGATTTGGGTGAGTAATGACTTCTAGTGTATATTTACAAAGATAGTCTCTGGGCCTAAAACTGAAGAAGCCAACTTCAGTCTCAGCTTGACGGCGTTCGGTGTGAGGAGGGAGTTGGGAGATGAGATTTGAGGCTGAGCTGTTGCTTTAAGAGGAGCCTTTGTGTGGCGGCTGATGGAGCTTCAACCCTGTTTTGTTTCAGTCTCACATGTGCAGAAAGCAGGAGTCTCGGCGGAGGCAGCTGAACAGACTGAAGCCAATTACAGACGGAGAATAGAGAGGGAGTCAGATTTCTGCTGATAGCAACAGCACAGAGTGTGTGTGTACCTTGTCTACCAATACACACACACAAACAGAAACTACTCACCTAAAATAGAACATTCACTCTCTCTCTGTTACACTCACCCAACTCTGAATATCAGTCACTTGTCTAATTAAACATCATCGCCATTCATCAACACTCATGACCGTCCCCTTTAAAAGTGGGTCAGAGGTTTAGCCGTGCCGAAATTAGATCACCGTCCCTTTAAACGTCCCACTGTAGGCCTCTGTTTGTCCACTGTCACACCATCGCGGTCATGTGACTCTCACAGACAGAAACTCTCACATCAGCAGCCTCCTTTGACTTCTAACCCCCACTTGCTACATCACACACTGAAAACAGGAACAACAAGCTTCACCCTGTATTTATTTATTTACACACCAACATATATGATAACCTTCCACCAACTCACTGGCCACTTTATTAGAAACACTCACCTTGTGCTTCCACTCACTGGCCACTTTATTAGAAACACCTACCTTGTGCTTCCAGTCACTGGTCACTTTATTGGAAACACCCACCTTGTGCTTCCACTAACTAGCCACTTCATTATAAACACCCTCCCTGTGTTTCCATTTATTGGAAACACCGCTGTCAACAGCTTTATTAGAAATCTGCTGTCCAGATTTTGCTAGTAGTGCTGCACCAATACAAGAATTGACGCTGGTGTCTGATACTGCTCATGTACATCTCTGCTGATTCTGATACATAAACATTTATAAAGAGTATAGATCAGAAATAAATCCACCTTCATCATCATCACAGATCATCATGCATCAGGTCTCAGACTAACTTCAAACAAGTCTAGGAGAAGTAAACGAGAGATTGTGTGGCTAACGGTCTGTCCATCACTCGACACCCTACAGCCACTAACTGAACAGCAGCTACCGGAGGGGGGTTTCTGATAAAGTGGCCAGGCAGTGCATGTGTTGTGGAAAGCTGTGAAAGACAGGCGGTCATAACTGAGCTACGCGCTGCACTTCCTCTTTGACAGGCTAAAGTCAGCCTCACTGCTCGTTTTAAATGCTTAATTTTGCTGGATGAAAACCAAACTGTCCTGTGTGGTGTCAGAACGTGGTGCCTCTGCTCTGTGCCTTCATCAGTCCATCCTCTCCCTCTCTTTCATTACAGAGAGACTCTCTCCCATCTCTGTCCATTTCCTAGCACACGCTAATGGCAGCATTAGCCCCTGTTAGCGGCTCACAACTCCATTATAAAAGCTCAGGCCTCATTGATTCACTGCAGCGCAGATTAACGTCAACTTCACACCGATACCAACATCAATCCGGTCCTCACACACACTCGTAACACATCTGGAGCAGAAGTGTGAAAACAAAAACATGTTCAGGGTATTGGTTGTATTTTTAAAGTGTTGGGTCGTATTTTTTAAGTGTTGGGTTGTATTTTCAGGGTGTTGCGCTGTATTTATAAAGTGTTGGGTTGTATTTTCAGGGTGTTGGGTTGTATTTTCAGAGTGTTGGGTTGTATTTTTAAGGTGTTGAGTTGTATTTTCAGGGTGTTGGGATGTATTTGTAAGGTGTTGGGTTGTATTTTAAGGTGTTAGGATGTATTTTCAGGGTGTTGGGATGTATTTGTAAGGTGTTGGGTTGTATTTTTAAGGTGTTGGGATGTATTTTTTTGTGAGAGCAGAGTATATATCAACCATCTCTCCTAAAAAACTGTGCGAACTGTGTGTGTGAGAGAGTGCTTGTGTGTGTGCATGTGTGTGTGAGAGAGAATGTGTGTGTGTGTGTGTGTGCGTGTGTGTGTGTGTGCGTATGTATGTGTGTGTGTGGAAGAAAAAACACTGCAGTCTGTGAGTGTGAGAGTGTGTGTGTGTTTGTGTGTGTGTGTGGAAGTGTGTGTGTGTGTGTGGAAGACAAAACACTGCAGTGTGTCCTTTACTGAAGATACAACATCTGAAAGTGCTGCTCTATCTCACTGTCCCACAGTAACAGTCTGACCCTCACAGTAAACCCCATTAAAGCAACAGAGACAGAGAGCGAGAGAGAGAGACAGAGACAGAGAGACACAGAGAGAGACAGAGAGACGCTGTTCCTGCTCTAGTAGTGTAGTGTGTCAGGCTCATATGTAAATAGTGCTAAACTGTAAACAGATAGTGCTCCACTCACGATACCCGAGACATTTTACCCACTGAGTCAGACACACAAACAACAAAGCGCCAGTGTGGGGCAAAAAGACGCCCCAGCAATATTCGGGAGGGGTAAGACGACGCAATTACCTGTAATTTCCTCCTGAAATAAAAGACCTTAAAGAGGCGCTGCTGCTCCTAGCCCTCTCTTTGTGTGCTTTTGTGTGGGAGAGAGAGACAGAGAGAGAGAGAGAGAGAGAGAGAGAGAGAGAGAGAGAGAGAGAGAGAGAGAGAGAGAGAGGGAGAAATATACAGGGAGAGAGAGAGGAGGGAGGGAGAGAGGGAGAGATACAGAGAGAGAGAGAGGGAGAGGGAGAGAGAGATACAGATACAGGGAGAGAGACACAGAGAGAGAGAGAGGGAGAGAGAGAGAGAGACAGTGAGAGAGAGGGAGAAAGAGATACAGGGAGAGAGAGAGAGAGGGAGAGAGAGATCCAGAGAGAGAGAGGGAGAGAGAGGGGGGGGGGGGGGTGATACAGAGAGAGAGAGAGACAGAGAGAGAGAGAGAGAGAGAGAGAGAGAGAGAGATACATGGGGTGGGGGGAGTAGGGGGTGGGAGAGTCCTGCATGTAGATTAAAGCAGCCAGTGGTGCCATGGCTATGAAAGATAGTGTATCATATACAGCACCGGTCACCTCCACATCAAAGGGCTGCAGCTACAGCTCCATCCCTGCTCTGTCAACACTGTGAGTGACCTCAGCAATTTACCTCTTCAAAATCTTTACTATGTTCAAATATTCAATTATTATCGGCACTTTTAGTGTGCACTGTTACTATCGACACTGTTACAGTCAGCACTGTTATTGTCAGCACTGTTACTGTCAACACTGTTACTGTCAGGACTGCTACAGTCAACACTGTTACTGTCAGCACTATTACTGTCAATGCTGTTACTGTCAGCACTGTGACTATCAACACTGTTACAGTCAACACTGTTATTGTCAGCACTGTTACTGTCAACACTGTTACTGTCAGGACTGCTACTGTCAACACTGTTACAGCCAGCACTGTTACAGTCAGCACTATTACTGTCAATGCTGTTACTGTCAGCACTGTGACTATCAACACTGTTACAGTCAGCACTGTTACAGTCAGCACTGTTATAGTTAGCACTGTTACAGTCAACACTGTTACTGTTACTGCCAGCACTGTTACTGTTACTGTCAACACTGTTACTGTCAGCACTGTTACTGTCAACACTGTTAGCAGTTACTGTTACTGTGAACACTTACCGTCAGCATTGTTACTGTCAACACTGTTACAGTCAACACTGTTACAGTCAACACTGTTACAGTCAACACTGTTACTGTTACTGTCAGCATTGTGGGTGTTATTGTTACTGTCAGCACCCAGTAAACAGTGAAGTGTATGCGCTGAGATGTTTAACTCAGCCTGTTTGGTTCTAGAAATGCTGTAGCTTCTGATTTCACACAACAAACCAAAAACAAAACAAGGAGAAGAACATTTACCAACATAAACAGTACAGGAGTAATGTTCGCGTGTTAATGTGGCTGATTAAGTTAAAGCTGGTTCTCCTCAGGCTTGGTAGATCTTTCATCCACGGACTGATATATGTGTTTTTTGTGGAACCAGTGTGTGGTTCTCCTCTTTCACAAACTATTTTATTTACAGCGTCTGCTCTGAAGCTCATCTGCAGGAGTGCAGTGGGACTGTAAGACTGTAAGGCTGCAGTTAGCGCTGCAGGATAGGTGACCCGGTCATTTACCGCACCTACCGGACACTAACAGTATTAAAAGCCATTGTTTCCAACACTTTTAATTCCTGGGGAGTAAAGCAAGAAAACACACACATACACACACACACACCCTGACTCCGCCCTCCTTCACTTCCTGCAAGTGTGTGAGAGGGACTGTGTTTCTAATCGCAGCTGAGATCACTTCCCTTCCTCTGCTCTCCACTCTAATCTCCTGCAGGACGCCACTCACTCAAGAACTCTGGGTAGAAAAACACTCTAAATCTCACTGAAGACCTTCAGCAATCAGACCTCCACAAACACCCACACGCTGGCTTCCATTCACTCACAGCTGCCTTCAAACAGCTGATTACACACCGACTGACAGCTGAATATTCTGCTTTTCTGAAATATGAGTTTGATGTAGTTTGCTAACACTGAACATTTCAGCTCCACCATTTAGCTACAGCAGTTTAGCACTACCCATTCAGCTACAGCTGTTTAGCTCCACCCATTCAGCCTACAGAAGTTTAGCCCCACCATTCAGCTATAGCAGTTTAGCCCCACCATTCAGCTATAGCAGTTTAGCCCCACCATTCAGCTACAGCAGTTTAGCTCCACCATTCAGCTACAGCAGTTTAGCTCCACCACTCAGCTACAGCAGTTTAGCCCTTCCATTCAGCTACAGCAGTTTAGCTCCACCATTCAGCTACAGCAGTTTAGCTCAACCATTCAACTACAACAGTTTAGCTCCACCCATTCAGCTACAGCAGTTCAGCTTCACCATTTAGCTACAGCAGTTTAGCTCCACCATTCAACTACAACAGTTTAGCCCCGCCATTCAGCTACAGCAGTTTAGCTCCACCATTCAGCTACAGCAGTTTAGCTCAACCATTCAACTACAACAGTTTAGCTCCACCCATTCAGCTACAGCAGTTCAGCTTCACCATTTAGCTACAGCAGTTTAGCTCCACCATTCAACTACAACAGTTTAGCCCCACCATTCAGCTTATAGCAGTTTTTCTTAAGAAAGTTTCATGAATCTGGCTCCAGGGGTTCAGTCAAACATCAGACCTGAGACCCCTGGGCTTGTGAAGCTACCCGAGAGGGATTTCTGATAAAGTGCCAGGAAGAGTACATCTAAGGTTTCAGAGCTACAGCATGAGGGCATGAGGGAAAGGGGGACAAACAGAGACAGAGAGAAAGACAGAGAGAGAGAGAGAGAGAGAGTGAGAGACAGAGAGAAAGAGACAGACAGACAGAGAGAGACAGACAGAGAGAAAGAGAGAGCAAGACAGACGGTGAGAGAGACAGAGAGAGACACAGAGAGAGAAAAAGACAGACAGAGAGAGAAAAAGACAGAGAGAGGCAGAGAAAGAGAGAGAGAAACAGAGAAATAGAGACCGAGAGACAGAGAGAGAGAGCGAGAGACAGAGAGAGAGAGAGAAAGATAGAAAGAGAGAGAGAGAAAGAGAGAGAGAATGAGAAAGAAAAGAGAGAATGAGAGAGAGAGAGAGAGAGAGAGAGAGAGAGAGAGAGAGAGAGAGAAAGAGAGATAGGGAGAGAAAGCAAGAGACATAGAGACAGAGAGAGAGAGAAAGATAGAAAGAGAGAGAGAGAGAGAGAGAGAGAGAGAGAGAGAGAGAGAGAAAGAGAGTGTAACAATAGGCGCTGGTCAGTGTCTTTGGCGTGTGAACAATAGTGTAAAGCTCATTGGGCTCCAGCCTCCACCCTCACTGCAGCTCATGCTTTTTAGCAACAACAACAAAAACAGGACAAAAGAGCCCAAGTGGGAAGTCAACTCACACACACACACACACACACACACACACACACACACACATAAACACACACACACACACACACTCTCTCTCTCTCTCTCTCTCTCTCTCTCTCTCTCTCTCTCACACACACACACACACACACACACACACACACACATACACACTCACACACACACACACACGGGAATAAGAGTTCACTAATAGTGAGAATCCAACAGTTTAAAGAAGACGAAGTGTAACTAAACATCTGACTCAACTAAATACCCCCCCAGCCCTCCCATCCCCATCCACCCCACCCGAACTCTGTTTCTCAGTCAGGTAAATTAATGCTAACTCACCAGCTGGGGGGTTGGGGTGTTAGGAGGGGGTGTGAGGTGATGAGTGTTTGACCTTCTCTCTCTTTCATCACAATTTATCCCCCTCTTCTCACTAATTGGATTCCAGCTACTGCCAAATAGGGGAGGAACCATTTCGGGGGGTACAAGGATATGAAATACAAAGCAGCACATAAAAAAGATACAGACAGAAAGATCAAGATTCAGAGGGTTTGGTGTGAAACAGTTCAGACATCTTTACAGTGGTGGTGATAGGAACAAGGCGTCGCCATAACTACAATACAGATATAGACACTTTATTTACCATCCAGAACCACCAAAGAACCTACACTAGTCTTCTGAGTTTATATGGAATGTTGATGATGGAAAATAGTGGAAAATCTGGAATAATACGTTTTCTTTGGGGACTATTTTGCCGCACAGCGCCCTGCATGTCTCCCTCCACCATGAATGGAGTTGAAGTTCTCTAAACTCTCATAAAACAGCGTCTCAGTCATCAGGCAGTGAATTCAGAACCAGTTCATGTAGGAACTTTCTGTGAGGAGCTTTTAGAGGGGGACGTCTGGTTCCTATCACCACCACTGTGAACAGTTCTGACTCGGTCAGTTTGTCTAGAACAGAGCGTTTCACACCAAACCACTCTGAATGAGTCTGTTTACACTTCAAACGGTTATTTAGCCAGAAAATCACTGAAAGTCAGTGGAGTTAAAAGGGCTAAAGTGAATTCATAGTTAAATCAGTGTGTAATTCTGGACTCTGATTTATTAATTCTGATTAATTGAAGTGTTGTACGAATCTATCATCGTTTAACTATTAGCAACTCAACACGCAGAACAATGTACGCATCCCAAACACACCATAATCACAAAGCTCTAATGTTTTTGTCCTTTTTTGTGTATAAAAATTATCAAATTAGCGCAGCACGTGTCAAACAATTAGTCAGTGCCTCTTCACACGTAAAACCATTGCTGCTAATTAAAAAATAAACTTCCTTAATTGACTCACATTTGCATTCTATTAGCCCCACAGAGCAATTAGGACGTCTGTGAATTGTTCCGCGGCAGAGCTCCTCTTATCTGTTAAAGCTGCAGGTTTTTCTCTTTCTGCTCACTTAATCACCATCACAATCTGTCACTCCGCGGCTGCTTGGAGGACGGCTAATTGAAAAAGCTTAATTAGCACCTAAAAGAGTCTCGGCGCATGGCACAGGCAGAGAGGACACGAGCAGAAAGCAGAAATCACGGTGGGATCAGTGTTGAACAATGGGCCGTGTTAGCGCTGTCAGATCTCAGGCTAATTAGCCCTGAAGTTTCTAACTTAGCGTGCGGCCCAACTTGTCCTGTGTAGATTTTTTACACCACAGCTCTAAAAACCTCCCTGCAGCGGCTCTGTTCAGCGAACAGGAACGTATCTCTTTATGGATTTTTCGGTTTTTAACAGAGCTTTGGGCTGATTCTGGGCTGGCAGCATAAACAACGATCTAACTCAGCAACCAGAAAGTAAAAAACGATTTAATTCATAAACCAGAGCATAAATAACGATTTAACTCAGCTTCCAGAACGTAAACAATGATTTATCTCAGCAACCCGAGTGTAAACAACAATCTAAATCTGCAGCCAGAGCATAAATAAGCAACAATCTAACTCAGCAACCAGAGCGTAAATAATGATCTAACTCGGCAACCAGAGCATAAACAACAATCTAACTCAGCAACCAGAGCGTAAATAACAATCTAACTAGGCTACCATAAACGCAAACAACGATTTAACTCGGCTACCAGAATGTAAATAATGATCTAACTCGGCAACCAGAATGTAAATAGTGATCTAACTCGGCAACCAGAGTGTAAATAATGATCTAACTCGGAAACCAGAGCATAAATAACAATCTAACTCGGCAACCAGAGCATAAACAACAATCTAACTCAGCAACTAGAGCGTAAATAACAATCTAACTAGGCTACCATAAACGCAAACAACGATTTAACTCGGCTACCAGAATGTAAATAGTGATTTAACTCGGCAACCAGAATGTAAATAGTGATCTAACTCGGCAACCAGAGCATAAACATTGATCCAACTTCGCAACCAGAGCATATAACAAACACACACACACACACACACACACACACACACACACACACACACACATCTTTCTGATACCCATCACTCTTACAAAAGATGGTTCTTTAAGACTTCTTCAGTAAAGATAATGATTCTACGCTCAAAGAACCATCTGCATGCTTAAAGTGTTGTACAAATGTGTTGTATATGATTCTATATAGAACCTTTATGAAAATGGAGCTCTTTAGAACCAAAAAGGGTTTATTGCTTATTGTGGTATATTGTGTACAAGCCTGACATCATAACAACAGCAACCCTTTTTGATGCTAAACAGATCCATATACATTCTCCATCAGTCTGAAGAACAATTTCACCATGCAGAGAACCATTTAATCATGCAAATAGTTCTTTGAGTGTGAAACCACTGTTTCTACTGAGAAACTCTTGAAGAACCATCATTTCAGCTCTGCGGAGTCACTTTTTTTGTTCATAACTAACAGAACAGAGTCAGATGTGCAGAAAGGACCTCTGATCTTAATGTAACTCGTTACACATCTGATTATATATCGCTCTATATTCACCCACAGTCAATATTTACTGTCATCTCGTGACTCTCATCCAATGTTTATAAATAATTGCTCCCTCATTTGTCCAATCAACTACATTTACATTAGATTTCTATTCTGGACAGACAGATTTGAGACTTTTTACCGTCACAAAAAAGTGATAGTAAAGTTTCTCATGCTGCCGCACAGATAAACTTTTACAGTCCGCTCAGGTTCTCCAGTGGGTTCAGTCAGAAATAACTCCTGTAAAACTGCTGGGCTTTGTTTCCTCAGCGCTGCAGACAAGGTCACAGAAAGTTTGCTCTGAAAGCTCTGCTCGCTTCTTTTTGCTCTTCTTCTCTACGCAAGTACGTTTTGGCTGACTTGCGTTTTTTGAGACAGCCTGGCACCCTGCCAAGCCCCCCAACCCCCCCCCCCAAACACACACGCCCGTCTCCTGCCCCCCACTCACTCCAGTGCCCCGGAGGATTGTGGGATATCTGGTGTTCAGCTGAATCCTGCAGAGGAAGTGGGCTCCCTCGGGGGATATTGGGTATGTCCTGTTTCATATGCAGCACACAGGGCTCATCTCAGCAGCAGCTGGGCCCGGCATGCATATCAATGGCCGCAGCAGGAAAATCTGCCTTTGCGCATTTCTGGGCTTTTTTTTCACTTTTTCTGGAGAATGTGAGGTACTCTCTGAGGAGAGGAATGCAGAGGAACGCCGAGAAACGCTGAGAAATGCAAATAAATACTCAGGACGAAGCTTTAAAACCTGTTTAACATGAAGAAAATGGCCTGAAATCAACACGAAACCTCTTTCTTCCTCGCTAGGCAGAGGGTTTACCTGAAGAACAATGACCTACAAATGCTCTGACCTGAGAAGACCTGCAAAACAAACATCCAAAACCTGCTTTAATAACACAGTGATAAAGTAGTTTAGTCCCCAAATCGGCCCAAAGCTCTCCCAAACACTGCTGCACGCTCGTAGTAATGACTCTCACAAACACATCTGTACCAGCTGTGCCTTCCGTTCTTTGTTTACAGTCAGTTACAGTAAATAACAGACATTACATGCATAAAAATAATTAATACTGTTTTCCTGAAGAGCAACACAAGTAATTCATTTCTACAATACTTTACACATGTATCTGAAAGTCCTGATTTAACTGCGTCTGAATCCATTAAAATCAGTTATAACGTTAATTAACCCCTTAAAAGACCCAGAGGTTTATTACACAAGTCTATAATCTGAGAACAGCTCAGACAGCTTGCACTGAAGCCCCTGAATGTGCTCAATAATAAGCCTCAGTGTGTAATAATCCTGAGATTATGAGGGGTTAAGGTTTGCGCTAGGGCTGGGCGATATGAGCATATTTAAAAATATTGTGATAAATTACACCACAATATAACAAAATAACATTTTTATTAAACATAGTTGCAGTCCCATTTGTGAATTCAGAGTTGATGTATATTAATTGAAAATGAATTAACTAATTTTATTTACAATCAAGAACCACCAGAGAACCTACACAAGTCTTCTGAGTTTATATGGAATATTGATGATGGGAAATAGTGGAAAACCTGGAATAATACGTTTTCTTTGGGGATTATTGTGCCGTACAGCGCCCTGCATGTATCCCTCCACCATGAATGGAGTTTAAGTTCTCTAAACTATCATAAAACAGTGCCTCAGTCATCAGGCAGAGAATTCATAACCATTTCATGTAGGAACTTTCTGTGAGGAAGCTTTAGAGGTGGATGTCTGGTTCCTATCACCACCACTGTGAACAGTTCTGACTCAGTCAGATTATCTAGAAACCAAAAATCACTTTGAACAACTCTGTTTTCATCTGTTATGCAGAGAATTTCTAAAATTTAGTGGCGTTTCCCTCCAGCTCTAACAAACAGCAGGCAGGTTTATCCTCGGGGTGATATAATGAGGATTATTGTGAAGCCAGCACTGCAGCGTGTTCTACACTTTGATCCCGCGGCCTGCAGTTCACTCACCTCTCACTGTTTACTCACATCTACTCAGATGAACCCAGAGACACTTGCAGCGTGATGGCCGGCACGGTTAAAGTGGTAGTTCAGCACAGAAACCACATGCAGCCAGTTTCCCCCCTTTCAATAAACACAGTGGATCAGCTAAGATGTGTTAGAGTCTGAGCTTCGCTTCCCCCGAAAAAAATCTACGGACATGTCTTTTTATTTTACAATAAATTTCAAACTCACTGCAGTAGATGCTAAAATACATTCCAAACACTAAAATATACTTCGGAATAAATTACCTTAGTAACCAAATATATTTTAAAATACATCTGTTTTTAAACATGTGGTGAAATATACTGTAAAAATATATTTGACAAACATTTAAATCATTTATCTGTAAAGTGGATCTTTAGCTGCATTCGAGCTAAGAGGCTAGTGTAGACTTTAAGGGTGTAACAATTCTGAAACTGAGACTGAAACCCCAATACAAACGTCCACAGTCTTGTGTTGCGGTTCCAGAAGACAAAACCACGAGAACCACCTCCCCCCCAAACCCACTGCTGGTTTAGCCTGCTGAGCTCTCATTACACTACTAACGTAACCAATCCCTGTTCTTCTCTAACACTTCAAACTGGTGACGATGTAATAAAACCCAGAAACGTTTCCCCCATTTTTTCTTTTTCCCCCAAAAAAGGGTCTGAACTGCTAGCAGACTGGCTTATGTGCTTAGCGCTATGCTAACTGGTGGGTTTAAGCTTCCACTGCGTTAGCCTCGTAGCTCTAGCGCTAAAACTTTAATTGCTTTAATCTCTCTCTGCTGAGAGCAGTGCATTGTGGGAGTGGAAGTGAAAGAGCGAGACAGAACGCGAGACAGCGCCGAAGCTCAGAACATCCTGTCTTTCAGCCACTTCCTGTTCCACATCGAGACTCAGACAGCAACACACACACGGAGAGAGAGAGAGAGAGAGAGAGAGAGAGAGAGAGAGAGAGAGAGAGAGAGAGGGAGAGAGAGAGAGAGAGAGAGGTTGAGTAATAGCACTGCTGTGTCTGTGACCTTCCTTCAGTGAAAGAGGAAGTTCCTTCACCCCACCCAGAGAACCGCCAGACTGACTTTCACACGAGGAATATCTCAGCACCTTCTACAAATAACTCAGCACGCACTCACTCACTCACAGACTCTGCTTCAGCAGCTCTTTTCTCTTTTCAGCTGGAGCAGTTCATGCAAATCACCCAGATTGGGCGGGGCAGGGGGGGTGGGTCAGGGGGTCAGAGGTCTTATCAGTTATACTATGAGGAGAATGGAAGCACTGCCCCCACCAAACCCCCCACACTCTAATCCGGTGACCCCCCAGCACCCAAACACAGCGGCTGAACTCCTCAGAGCACTGTTGTGATGTGCTGTGTGCTGATTGGCCATCTTACATACATTCGGTCACAGTCAGTAAACACACCCACCACAAGTGCCTTCAGTTCAGTTGCAAGCCACGCCCACTTTCCGTCTGTACTGAAGAGGAAGATGAATCCGTATTGAAATCAGGCAATCGGGTTGTGCTGACATCACAATGAGAGGATACAGTGGGCGTGGCCTTTGGGTGGGCTCTGGGTTTGACACAGTTCTACATGCTGTATATACAGGTCTAGAACCTTTTTGAAAATGGCAGCACCAGAAAGATTCTGCTGTTGTACACAACCTTGACATCAAGTTTCATTAGAAACCATCAGGATTAAAACCCAATAGTCTTGCTTTCTAATGGGAACTGGCTTAATGTTTTTCAGTAGAGACCACAAGTTTCCTGTAGAACACCTTTAAATCCCATTAGGAAACCATCAAACCATGATTTAGAATTATCTAATGGTTGCCTGTTAACCCTTTAAAGTGAGGCTGAGTGAGTTAATATGTTACAAACGTGTGTAATAATAGTTCAGTTACAGAGAAAGAACGAATGAAGGCGTGTTCTTTATCTTTCTCTCTCTCTCTCACTCTCTCTCTGTCTCTCTCTCTCTTTCTGTCTCTCTCCGTCTCTCTCTCTCTCTGTCTGTCTCTCTGTCTCTCTCTCTCTCTGTAGCGCTTTAGTTCAGAGAGTAGAGTGAATGTACACATATACTCAGGGAGGCTGAGCTGAGTGATGCGCTTCAGTTGATCACTCACACTCAGTAACAGGAAGAATCCACTGATAAGAGTTCAGGAGATAACAGTGGAAACCAATTCAGGCCCGTTGGTGGACTAAGTGGTGCTAAGTGTTCCATTATTAACCCCCTTAGAACTCATTCAGGAGCACAAAGCAGTGATATAAGCTCACATCTCCAACATTTCCCAAACACAGAGCAGATGCAGAGACTCCTCAAAGTCCTCTCCTGCTCGTTCTGGGGTCCTGAAGACTCTCTCTAATGACCATAAGCCTACCAGAGGACCCAAAGTTTCATTTCACACATCTATAATCTGAGAACAGCTCAGCCAGTTTACACTAACGTCCCTGTAGTTATTGAATAATAATCCTCATTTTAAAATAAATTAACTGATCATCTCTATGACGTTCATGCCTTTTATTTTAAAGCTGTTGGAAATAAATAAACAGAAATATTCAACATGCTTTCATCCTCAGAATTTTTCATGCAGTGATGGCAGTCATTCAGGGACTTACGTTAGTATCTATAAGCTCTAATCAGGTCAGCTATTGTTATTATTATTTCACAGAGTCTACATGGGGCTAAACAACAAGGAACCGAAGGCTCAGTGGAACGCCAGGGTCAGTGCGGGCAGAGCAGCTCATTAGCATAAATAACTATTGGTTGGTTTGTTTGTGTTTAGAACTTTACCTTCAGCCCATCACAGGGAGGTCACGACATGCAGGAGGTGTCCGAAAGCAGCTAAAATGCACACATTACAGCTTTATAACCCTGAGGTGTTGCGTTGGTGGTCAGTTTGGGTCATTGTGTGAAATGCGGTTTAAGTTGTAGTCTGCCCAGCCCCCACCACCTGGCCACCCGTGATGGCCATTACAGCCCAGCCCCCCCAGCAACCCCCCCAAAAACACTTTCACTGAGCTTTTGTTTTGCTTCGTCCCTCAGAAGTTTGAGGACTTCCCTTCTTTCTGAGCACTGTCTGGGTTTTAATCGTTTACTAATAAGGTGAGTCCAGTGAAACAGTCCTTCTCCAAACCTCAGTGAAAAGCTTTTTACACTGAAGACGTGTTCAGAAAAGCCAGCTGTCCCCAAACTTCTGAGGTGCCAGTGTGAGTCTACGAGCTGGACTGAGTGTAATTCGGGTTAAAGCGCGCCGCGCTATCAGCCTCTCCACGCGCTCCGCGTTTGACCCAGTGATATCAGGTTGTAACATTTGATCTGGCGGTCAGATTGGAGACTGGGAATCAATCTGACCCATCTGAGACACTGCTCTCAAGAAGATGACCGGCAAGCTACAGCAGGCCAGCACAGCCAAAACACAGCTCAGGATCAGAACTTCTGCAGGACTTGCTCAGCTACAAAACACATTCTACACACTCTACACACCCTATACACTCTATACACACTCCACACTCTACCCACTCTACATACTCTATACACTCTATACACTCTACACACTCTATACACTCTATACACTCTATACACTCTACACACTCTACACACTCTACACACTCCACACACTCCACACTCTACACATTCTATATACTACACACACTCTATACACTCCACACACTCTATACACTCCACACATTACACACTCCACACATTCTATATATGACACACACTTTACACACTCCACACACTCTACAAACTCCACACACTCTATACACTCCACACATTCCATGAGACAGATCAGATCATTATAAAGCCTGTATGAGCTCAATCAGCTGAGCTCATACACAGACTGACTATAAGGCTTACGCAGCTTAAGGCTGCATAATGCAGATACGCACCAATCAGAGCTCAATCAGTTACAACATCACCAAACCACTGGACACTGACCCCCTAGGACAACAGCCACAATCTACTGCCCCCAGCATCACCATTCTCACCATAACCATCCTCACCATCACAATTCTTATCATCACCATCCTCCTTATCACCATGCTCACCATTATCATCATATCACAATCACCCTCACCACCATCATCTTCACAATCCTCAACCATCACCGTTCTCACCATCTCCATTCTCATCATAACCATCCTCCCCATCACCATGCTCACCATCACTGTCATCACCATTATCATCATATCGCCATCGCCCTCACCATCATCATCCTCACCATAACCATCCTCAACCATCACCATTCTCACAATAACCATCCTCCCCATCACCATGCTCACCATCACTGTCATCACCATTATCATCATATCACCATCACCCTCACCATCCTCAACCATCACCATTCTCACCATAACCATCCTCCCCACCACCATGCTCACCATCACTGTCATCACCATTATCATCATATCACCATCACCCTCACTATCATCATCCTCACCATAACCATCCTCAACCATCACCACTCTCACCATAACCATCCTCCCCATCACCATGCTCACCATCACTGTCATCAGCATTATCATCAAATCACCATCACCCTCACCATAACCATCCTCAACCATCACCATTCTAACCATAACCATCCTCCCCATCACCACGCTCACCATCACTGTCATCACCATTATCATAATGTCACCATAACCCTCCCATCATCATCATCACACGTATTAACAGAGATATTTTACAGCTCTCAGTATCACTGACCACTCCATCGCCCCAGCATCACTGACCACTCCACCACCCAGCATCACTGACCACTCCACCTCCCCAAGAGCACTGACTACTCCACCGCCCCAGCATCACTGACCACTCCACCGCCCCAGCATCACTGACCACTCCACCGCCCCAGCATCACTGACCACTCCACCGCCCCAGCATCACTGACTACTCCACCGCCCCAGCTTCACTAACCACTCCACTGCCCCAGCATGACTGACCACTCCACTACCCCAGCATCACTGACCACTCCACCGCCCCAGCATGACTGACCACTCCACCGCCCCAGCATCACTGACCACTCCTCCACCCCAGCATCACTGACCACTCCGGACATCTACACTACACTTTTTCAGCACCACTGAGCTCCACCACCCCAGCATCATCATCACCATCCTGCCCCCTCCCTCACCCCCGCAGCTCCACTCACCCTGGCCGCTCTCCTCTTGAACCTGCCCGTGTAGTCGAACCTCTCCTTCACCTCCTCCAACAGCACCTCCATCCGCTCCCTCTCCTTTTCCTGCTCCGCTCCCTCTTCCCGCGCCTTCCCTGCGTACTCCCCCGCGCGCAGCAGCACGTAGGCGCGCCAGTTTTCCGAGTCAAAGCCCCAGTGGCACGTGCGGTTCTCCGGCGCGCCGTGTGCGTGCGCCACGAACCTGCGCGGCGCGAGGAGCACGCCGCAGTCCGCACACTGGATGCAGGGCGCCTCGGGGCTCGTGTAGAGCTCGGGCAGCAGGACCCCCCTGCACCGGCCGAAGCACTCGTGGTACACCTTGATGCCGCTCTCCTCCAGCTTGGCGTAGCGAGGCGCGCGGCCGCCGCCGCCGCCGCCCGTGCCCGTGCCATGCACGAGCGCGTTGCACAGCCGCTCCGCGTCCGTCTTGGTGATGAGGCCGCACGAGGGCGCGGAGAAGGGCAGCACGCCCACCACCTTGAGGATCTCGAGCTGCTCCGCCGTGCAGCGGCTGCAGTAGATGTGCAGCTCGTCGCAAACCGCGTTGATCTGCTGCAGCGTGAACTCGCGAAGCACCGTGTTGAGGATCTGCGGCAGACACAGGCGCTTCTCCCCGCCCACCACAAAGCACGAGATGGTCTCGCGCTCCAGCACCGTCTCGCAGCGCTCCGTCGAGCGGTCGGAGGGCACCAGCAGCGGGCAGGGCGCCACGGGGGCCACGGGCAGGCGCGCGACCCGGATCTCCGCGTCCCGGTCGCTGATCTCCGTTAAATCCGCCAAGTCCTTCCGGTAGGCTTGGTGGTGGTGGTGCTGCCAGCGCGCGGGACCACCCAGAGAGCTCATGGAGCTCAGGTGAAATTGCCTGAGGGTTTGCTGCAGGCGCGCGTGAGGCTGGAAGATCTGCCGCGCGCCGCTCTCCATTCTTTCCTATTCCTCACCACGGGGGTGTCGCCTCGCGCGCGCGCGCACACAAAAATGATAGGGGGGGGGGGGGGGGCAAGAAACAAGAAAAACTCCAGAAAGAGTCCCGTACGGCGCCCGCAAGCACGCGCTCAATCACTCTCTGACTCGCTCACTCTTACTCACGCACCGCACGCACTCGCGCGCGTATACACATCCATACGAAGCGTTCCTGCTCGCTGGTTTGCTTGTCGCGCGCTCCGCTCCGCTCCTTCGTGGCTGGTCAAAGCGAGCGCAGCCCGGGCGCGCCCCCGTCACCTGCACGTTCCCGTGCGCCCATAGCCGCCGCCGCCGCCGCCGCCGCCGCACACACTCACCCACACACACACACTTAACCACACACACTTAACCACACACACACGCGCGCGAAGGAAAACGTCTCGCAGTGTGGAGCTCGCGCTGCTGCTGCTCCCCTCCAGCGTCGCGCGCTCGAAAAACACGAGCAGGCAACTTGCAGACCGCTTTAGACTCGCCCCCCCCTCTGTCTCTCTCTGTCTCCGTCTCTCTCCCTCCGTCTCTCTCACTGCGACTGAGGCTCGCTCACTCCTCCCTCTCTCTCTCTCTCTCTCGTTCTCTCTGAATCCCGGCCAAAGAATGTGAGTGTGGCTCTTCCGGGCTCGCGCCTTCCCTCCCCCTGGTGCTCAGCGCTGCCCCAGTAAAGCTGGGTGGAGTTTGGCTCTCGGGTTTCCTCGCGCTCCTCAGCAGCCCGCGTTAAAGAGCACATACCCCGCGATTTACTGCGCTTTACAGTTACTCATACTTATGACGTTAATGTAGTTACTGTCTGTCTCTCTCTCTCTTTCTCTCTTTCCACCCCCCCCCTCTCCCTTTCTCTCTCTCCACCCCCCCCCTCTCCCTTTCTCTCTCTCTGTCTTTCTTTCTCAGAATGAGGCCATTTTAGTTACTGTACCTTTAAGACTACCATATGCAAATGAGCTCTGTGCTGATTGGCTGCCAGATTCAAAATGGCAACCCGGGCAGGAATACTTTAGCAGGAGTAGGCGGGGCTAAACTACACTCTTAAAAACTTGGCTCTTCAGGGTTCTTTAGTTCTTTAGTAAAAGACAGTGCTTCTATACAGAGCCATGAACTTTGCGCGGCTCTAAATAGAACCACTGTATGAAATTCCACTTACTGTAGGAACTTTCTGCGAGGGAGCTTTTAGAGGGGGACGTCTGGTTCCTATCACCACCACTGTGAACAGTTCTGACCCAGTCCGTTTCTCTAGATAGAACCTTCTCAAACACACATAATCAGTCCTGTAATCGTGGCCATTAAAGCGCTTATATAAAACGCATTTGCATATTCGGAGCCGTGGTTCATGGCGCTGCAGCTCCATGTTCGGTATTTATTCAGAGCTGAAAGTTTCTGATTCCGCGATGCTGATCAAGGCCTTCATAATGACTCGGGATGTAGCACCTCCATGCAGTTTTTTTATCAATAATTCTCTTTGGTCCTCATCCAACCTGCAGTGCCAGGAGGCTGGAAAGTGTTGCATCACCGCCCTCTAGCAGCGGAGGAGGGTTACTGCAGCGCCCACTGGCCTGGATCTGCCTCTGACTCTGGCTGGGCTGAGATGTGGAACAGCATGTTACTAATGTTTCTAACAGAAGAGCAGAACTAACGGTGGAGACGATGACCTGCTTTGAGGAGTGGAGCAGCAGTTCAGCCCAGTCCGGTGATCTTCCTGCTCCAGCGTCTCCGTTTCAGCCTGACAACGGGTCTGATGATGAGCTGATAAGGTCATTCAGGTGTGCCTCCTATTGTCCCCTCTAGAGAACAGGGCCGTAGCTAACTGGTAGAATGGAATGGTTGTGTGAGAATCACAGATGTTACTGGAGAACAAACTGAAACGACAGGAAAGTGATGGAAATGTTTCCTCTGGGCATAATTAAATCTGAAGGTCTTCAAGGGTTCTTTTCTTTCTAAAAACCATGAGTTCTATATAGGGCCATTTGCGTAATTGTAGGGTTCTCTGCATGGTGAAATTGTTCTTAGATTAGGGAATGTGTTGTATAGTGTTTTGTATAGCAGGAAAACAGGATTGTGCTATTGTTACAATGTCAACCTTGCACACGGTAGAAGATTTTTTAGTGATATACACACACATCTGCTTACTCAACCAATAGCCGTTTAGCCCCACCCATTCAGTTACAGCAGTTTAGCTTCACCATTCAGCTACAGCAGCTTACCCCCACCATTCAGCTACAGCAGTTTAGCTCCACCATTCAGCTACAGCAGTTTAGCTCCACCAGTTTAACTCCACCATTAAGCTACAGCAGTTTAGCTCCACCATTCAGCTACAGCAGTTTAGCCCCATCATTCAGCTACAGCAGTTTAGCTCCACCATTGAGCTACAGCAGTTTAGCTCCACCCATTCAGCTACAGCAGCTTAGCTTCAACATTCAACTACATCAGATTAGCCCCACCATTCAGCTACAGCAGTTTAGCTTCACCATTCAGCTACAGCAGTTTAGCTCCACCCATTCAGCTACAGCAGTTTAGCTCCACCCATTCAGCGTACAGCAGCTTAGCCCCACCCATTCAGCTACAGCAGTTTAGCTCCACCCATTCAGCTACAGCAGGTTAGGTCCACCCTTTCATGCTGAAGTTGTAAAGAGAAAAATAATTTTGTGTGACAATACAGGACATCCAATCAGAACAGAGCTTATTTACATATAGCAGTCTTGAAGGTGGAGTAACAGAAACAGCCTGTTTGATTGTAAATATAAACTAGAAAGGGAAATTTAAATGTTAAATTGGTTGAAACCGGTTGATAGTTGTTAAAATGTTCAACTGGTTGACAACTGTTGATAGTTGTTGAAGTGTTGTGAAAAAGTTGTAAAGCAGACCTGCAGTATCCGTGATTGATAGTAATTTGTTGCTAGGTGCTACTGTGAATGAAGTTCCACCTTAAATTTTGTTGCATATTAATTTTAGGGCTACCTTAAACTAAGTTCCACCTTAACTTTAGTGCTAGGTTATTTGCAGTTCCACCTTAAGTTCTGTGCCACCTTAAATTTAGTGCAGTGTTATTTCAAGTTCCACCTTAAGTTCTCTGCCACTTCACAAAAAGTTCCACCTTAAAGTTATTGTTACGTTAAAGTTCCACATTAAACAATGCGCCACCTTAAACTTAGTGTTATGTCATTTCAAGTTCCACCGTAAGGTCTGTGCCACCTTAATTTTATTGCTATTTTAAGTAAAGTTCCACCTTTAATTCTGTGCCTCCTTTAATTTTGTGCAATGTGAACTGAAGTTCCACCTTAAGTTCTGCGCCTCCTTAAAAAGGTTCCACCGTAAACACTGCCACCTTAAATTTAGTGCTATGTTATTTCAAGTTCCACCATAAGTTCTGTGCCTCCTTAAAAATGTTCCACCTTAAATACTGTGCCATATTTAGTGCTATGTTAATAGCAGTTCCACCTTAAATTCTGTGCCTCCTTTAATTTTGTGCTGTGTGAACTGAAGTTCCACCTTAAATTTATCCATCCATCCATCCATCCATTTTCTAAGCCGCTTCTCCGTCAGGGTCGCGGGGGGAGCTGGAGCCTATCCCAGCAGTCTTCGGGCGGAAGGCAGGATACACCCTGGACAGGTCGCCAGTCCATCACAGGGCAGACACACCGACACAGACAGTCACTCACACACTCACACCTAGGGGCAATTTAGCATGTCCAATTGGCCTGACTGCATGTCTTTGGACTGTGGGAGGAAACCGGAGAACCCGGAGGAAACCTTAAATTTAGTGCTAGCTTAAAGAGAGTTCCACCTTAAAATCTATGCCACCTTAAAATAAGTTCCACCTTAAGTTCTGTGCCTCCTTAAAAAGGTTCCACCTTAAATACTGTGCCATATTTAGTGCTATGTTAATAGGAGTTAAATTTTTTGCTATGTTTCACCTTAGATTTATAGTTATGGACGTTCCACCTTAAATAGATGTTCCACCTTAAAAGCAGTTAACCCTTAACAGAGCTGCTGAGAATCAGGCTGGGAGTTGGTGAGACATTGAGCTCCGTGCGTGAATTGTAGGTGTTGTGTGAGAGAGGGGGCCATTGTGACATCATGTCTGTCAATAAAAAAAATAAATAAATATAAATCGGATAACAGTATATTACAGTATAAAACAGTAACTATAAAAAGAAAAAAAAATAATAATATAAATCCTTAATATAAATATTATTAATAATATAAATATTAAGCAATGCGCAACTATAAGAAAAGAAGAAGAAGAATATAAATCGGATAACAGTATAGTTATAATTAGAGGAGGATTAATGTACATGTACTCATTTAGCATAGGTCCACAAGATTAAAATCCACCGTGTTACTGACCCGCACTCTTCCATATGTAGTTTTTTCGTCCCTCGTTCCTTGTATAGACTTCCATAGTTGCTAAAGCAATGCGCAACTTTATTGTTATGCGATTTATGTTATTATTTTTATTTTTATTCTTACGTTTCTGCCGTTTGTTTGCCGTGTAACTAGTCCCGCAGTTTTCGAGATATCGATGCCGTTCCAACTCCAGATTGTCCGGCCCGATTGTGTGATGCGTGCTTGTATACATTATAACTACATTTCATTGGCCCTGTACTTGTACTCTGCACAATGACAATAAAGTTGAATCTAATCTAATCTATACAGCTTTTTGATCGGATGCATGGATTTGAACAGTGGCCCAAAATGTGGGAATTTTTGTCCCATTGAAAATGAATGGGGAGGCTGTTGGCAGACTGCCAGACATGATGTCACAATGGCTCCCTCTCTCACACAACACCTACAAACCACAAATAATAATAAATTTAAGGTGGAACTTCAATTAACATAGCGCTATGTTTAAGGTGGAACAGCTATTAACATGTCTCTAACTCTAAAAAGGTGGAACCTTTTTAAGGAGGCACAGAACTTAAGGTTCCACCTTAAAATTCTGTGCTGTCTTGATTCAATTCCACCTTAAAAGCAGTTAACCCTTAACAGAGCTGCTGAGAATCAGGCTGGGAGCCGGTGAGACATTGAGCTCCGTGCGTGGATTGTAGGTGTTGTGTGAGAGAGGGGGCCATTGTGACATCATGTCTGGCAGGCTGCCAACAGCCTCCCCATTCATTTTCAACAGGACAAAAATTCCCACATTTTGGGCCGCTGTCTGGAATCCATGCATCCGATCAAAAAGCTGTATACAAGCACACATCAACAACTGGGCCGGACAATCTGGAGTTGGAACGGCGTTGATATCTTGAAAACTGCGGGACTAGTTATGGGACAAAAATCCGGCAGAATAATAAACAAAAGAAGAAGTTATAAAAACCTGTTACTTTCTCTTAGTTTAGTATTTACATTAAAGAAGCTTTTTAAAGCTTAGACATGCTGTTTCTGTTCTTTTGTTACAGTTCTGTGCTGTTCTGTGCTGTTCGGTTCTCCTGACTCCCCGCTCTGTGTGGGAAGAGACGGATTCTCTCCAGACCCCGCTTTTCAGCCAGAACTCTTTTTTTGGGGGATTTGCGTCATGGTTTTTTGGAGAAGAAGACACTTGTGCCAAACCAAAGCACTCTCACTGCTTCAAAACACACACTCTCTCTCTCTCTCTCTCTCTCTCTCTCTCACACACACACACGCACGCACGCACACACACTTCTCTCAGCACCACTGCAGATTTTATTCACTCCTTTAGTCTATTCTGCACAAAGATGTCGACCATTTCACTCACATAGCATCACAAAACATCCAGTGCTCCACTGAGTGTTCCTCAGAGCAGAGAACCCAGAACATTACAGAGAACCCAGAGATACAAAGAATGCAGAGTTATACAGAACACACAGAACACAGAGATACACAGAGACAGAGAACACAGAGAACACAGAGATACACAGAGACACAGACCACAGAGAAAGAGAACACAGAGACACAGAGAACAAAGAGATACCCAGAGCACAGAGATACACAGAAACACAGAACATGGAGAACACCGAGATACACAAAACACAGAAATACACAGAACACAAAGACACAGAGATACTCAGAACACGGAGACACAGAGAACACAGAGATACACAGAACACAGACAGAGAACACAGATACGCAGAACACAGAGACACAGAGAACACAGAGATACACAGAACGCAGAGATACAAAGAACACAGACACAAACACAGACATACACAGAAAACAGAGATACACAGAACACAGAGACACAGAGATCACAGAAATACAGAGAACGCAGAGATACACATAATGCAGATACCCAGAACACAGAGAACAGAGAGATACAGAGAACACAGAGATACACAGAACATAGAGATACACAGAACATAGACACAGAGGACACAGATATACACAGAACACAGGGATACAGAGAACACAGAGAGACAGAGAACACAGAAACACACAGAACACAGTGATACATAGAGACACAGATACACAGAGCACAGAGAACATTTAGACACAGAGAACACAGATATATGCAGAACACTGATATACACAGAACACAGAGATACAAAGAACACAGCGACACAGCACGCAGAGACACAAAGAACACAGAGATACACAGAACACAGAGATACACAGAGCATAGAACACAGAGATACACAGAACACAGATACACAGAGAACACAAAGATACAGAGAACACAGAGATACACAGAACACAGAAGTAGACAGAACACAGAGGTAGACAGAACACAACCACAAAGAACACAGAGATACACAGAACACAAATACACAGATCACATAGACACAGAGATCACAGAAATACAGAGAACGCAGAGATGCACAGAACACAGACATACACAGAATGGAGAGACACCCAGAACACAGAGACACGGAGAACACAGAGATACACAGAACACAGATACACAGACACAGAGAACACAGATATACACAGAACACAGAGATACAGAGAACACAGATACACAGAACATAAACACAGAAAACACAGAACACAGAGATGCAGAGATTACAGATACAGAGAAGGCACAGATACACAGAACACAGAGACACACAGAACACAGAGATACACAGAGATACAGAGATCACAGAAATACAGAGAACGCAGAGATGCACAGAACAGAGACATACACAGAATGGAGAGATAACCCAGAACACAGAGACACGGAGAACACAGAGATACACAGAACACAGATACACAGAACACAGATATACACAGAACACAGAGATACAGAGAACACAGATACACAGAACATAGACACAGAAAACACAGAACACAGAGATGCAGAGATTACAGATACAGAGAAGGCACAGATACACAGAACACAGAGACACACAGAACACGGAGATATACAGAACACAGATACACAGAGAATGTGTTTCATCTCAGTTTTGAAACAGTATCATCTTCTTCAGGAAGCACTGCAGTGTTTAATGTTCAGTGAATCAGAATCACTCAGTTGGCTGTTCTTCCTCAATTGTCTCGTTTCACAGCCATAGGAGTGACGCCTGTTCTCCATTAATTCATACGTTAATTCAGATTATACTAGAATATCATTACAGATGACATGGCTTTACCCAAAACACTGCAGCTCCACAGAACCAGCACCTCTGTATGGAAACAAGACTTAGATCAAACTTTTTCATTCATTAGTTAAATAAATTATATTATTCCTTTCATTTCATTTCATTAATTGAAGCCAAAAAATAGTACACTGGGGTCACAAATTAACATGTTAAGGCCACAATTTAATATTATGGCAAACTATAGCTTTAAAGCGTTCAATCAATTTCACACAATCTGTTCTCTCTCTCTTGTTTTTTGGCCCTTATTAGTCCAACAGTGAGGAAAGTCACAGGGCACTTCAGTCACAGACTGTTGGCTCAGGGGACCAAACCGGCGACCTTCCGGTCACAGGGCTGTTTCCCTAACCTCCAGCCCACGACTCTCTCTCTACTCTCACTTTACATGCTCTGTTTCAGTATCTCTCTCTCCTCTTTCTCCTCCTGTAGCGCTCTCTCTCTCTCTCTCCTCTCACTTTATGTGCTCTCTTTCAGTATCTCTCTCCTTTCTCCTCCTGTAGCTCTCTCTCTCTCTCTCTACTCTTTCTCTCTCCTCACTCTATACTCTCACTTTACATGCTCTCTTTCAGTATCTCTCTCTCCTTTCTCCTCCTGTAGCTCTCTCTCTCTACTCTTTCTCTCTACTCACTCTCTACTCTCACTTTACATGCTCTCTTTCAGTATCTCTCTCTCCTCTTCCTCCTGTAGCATTCTCTCTCCTCCTGTAGCTCTCTCTCTCTGCTCTCAATTTACATGCTGTCTTTCAGTATCTCTCTCTCCTCTTTATCCTCCTGTAGCATTCTCTCTCTCTCTCACTTTATATGCTCTCTTTCCCCTTTATCCTCCTGTAGCGTTCTCTCTCTCTCTCTCTCTCTACTCTCACTTTATGTGCTCTCTTTCAGTATCTCTCTTTCTCCTCCTGTAGCTCTCTCTCTCTTTCTCTACTCGCTCTCTACACTCTCTCTACTATCACTTTATGTGCTCTCTTTCAGTATCTCTCTCTCTCCCCTTTATCCGCCTGTAGCATTCTTTCTCTCTCTCTCTCTCTCTCTCTCTCTACTCTCTTTATGTGCTCTCTTTCAGTATCTCTCCTTTCTCCTCCTGTAGCTCTCTCTCTCTCTCTCTACTCTCTCTCTACTCTAACTTTACGTGCTCTCTTTCAGTATCTCTCTCTCCTCTTTCTCCTCCTGTAGCATTCTCTCTCCTCCTGTAGCTCTCTCTCTCTCTCTCTCTCTGCTCTCAATTTACATGCTGTCTTTCAGTATCTTTCTCTCCTCTTTATCCTCCTGTAGCGTTCTCTCTCTCTGTCTCTCTCTGTCTCTCTCTCTCTCTTTACGTGCTCTCTTTCAGTATCTCTCTCTCTCTCCCCTTTATCCTCCTGTAGCGTTCTCTCTCTCTCTCTTGGCCGTGGTGCCATTACAGATTTCAGGAGTGCGTTTTGTGCCCCGCTATTTTTACATCTTCCATCTGGTAACCATGGTGACGGAGCACAACATGCGTCCTAATGACATAAGTGTTCTTTCCGGGACTCTCTCTCTCTCTCTCTCTCCTGTGCTGGGCTCTCCTGCTGTGGAAGCGCAGTGTCAGCAGTACAAACTCTGGAATTCTCATCCAGCGCTGGAGCATCCAGATCTTCGGTCATCCTCTCCGGCTCTCAGCGCTCAGACAGCTTCGATTCGGTGCCACCCTTTCACAAAAACTGTTTTTCCATCTCTCTGTTCCAGTAACCCCATCAGCGCGGCTCTGCAGAGGTGATGGACTAATCCACTTGCGGTTCCCGAAAAGACCTCTCAGTGCAACCATTTTCATAAGAGAGGTTTGACTGTGAGGAACATTTATAAAGTATAAAGAACCTCCACGTAAATTAGTCAAGAACTGTTATATGATTGGAAGGTTCTTTAAGTGTTCAAAGGGTGTCTTGGGTGTTTAAGGGTGCTTTAGTAAAGAAAATGGCTGTGTACACTTAAAGAACCCTTTACATGCCTAAATGGTTCTCTGCATGATGAAATGGTTCTTCAGGTTGATGGAGAATGTGTTTTATTGTAAAAAAGAGTTTGCTATTGTTACAATATCAAGCCTGTATACCACAGCAGACCCTTTTTGGTGCTACATAGAACCATATACAACACATAAATCTAAAGAAACATTTCAGCAAAGGGTTCTTTGAGGGTCCATGGTTCTATAATAGAAACCATGTCTTTACTTTACTTAAGAGCCCTTGACGAACCTTCTTTTTTAGGGGTGTAGGGAACCAATGGTGTCATCACTCTTAATGTATCCTTCATTTTTAGGAGTGAGCAGGAGTAATCTTAAAAGATTACTTAGGAGTAATCTTAAAAATTAAGGTTCCTAAAGGGTTCTAGATTTCAACATTCTGTTTGTGGAAAAATGTTAATATTTTATTCTGAGAGTCAAAAATGCTCAAACTGTCTTTAACTAACATCCAACTAAAAATGTATTAAATACAACTAAAATCTGAGTGAATGCAATGAATTCAGCTAAACCTAACACACACCAAACCCAACACACTCTAAACCCAACACACACCAAACCCAACACACACCAAACCCAACACACTCTAAACCAACACACACCAAACCCAACACACTCTAAACCAACACACACTGAACCCAACATGCACCGAACCCAGCATGGACTAAACCCAACTCACACCCAACCAAACACACTCTAACCCCAACAATAAACCAACACACTCTAAACCCAACACACACCAAACCCAACACACTCTAAACCAACACACACTGAACCCAACATGCACCGAACCCAGCATGGACTAATCCCAACTCACACCCAACCAAACACACTCTAACCCCAACAATAAACCAACACAAACTGAACCCAACACACACTGAACCCAACACACTCTAAACCCAACACACACTGAACCCAACACACAGTGAACCCAACACGCACTAAACCCAACGCACTCTAAACCCAACGCACTCTAAACCAACACACACTAAACCCCACACATACTAAACTCAACACACACTGAATCCAAGAAACCAAACCCAACACACACTGAACCCAACACACACTAAATCAACACACATTAAACCAGTACACACTGAGCCTAACACACACTAAACCAACACACACTGAACCCAATATACACTGAACCCAACACGCACTGAACCCAACACACACTAAACCAATACACAATAAACCCAACAAACACTGAACCCAACAAACACCAAACCCAACACGCACTAAACCAACACACACTAAACCCAACACACTCTAAACTGCCAAACATTGAACCCAACACACACTAAACCCAACACACTCAACACATACTGAACCCAACACACGCTGAACCCAACACACACTAAACCCAACGCACTCAAAACCCAACGCACTCAAAACCCAACGCACTCAAAACCCAACGCACTCAAAACCCAATGCACACTAAACCCAACACACACTAAACCCAACACACACTAAATCCAAGAAACCAAACCCAACACACTCTAAACCCAACACACACTAAACAAACACACACTGAACCCAATACACACTAAACCCAACACACACTAAACCCCACACACACTGAATCCAAGAAACCAAACCCAACACACACTAAACCAACACACATTAAACCAGTACACACTGAGCCTAACACACACTAAACCAACACACACTGAACCCAACAATAAACCAACTCACAGTGAACCCAACACACTCTATACCTAACACACACTAAACCAACACACACTAAACCCAACGCACTCAAAACCCAACGCACTCAAAACCCAACGCACTCAAAACTCAATACACACTAAACCCAACACACACTAAACTCAATACACACTAAACCCAACACACACTAAATCCAAGAAACCAAACCCAACACACTCTAAACCCAACACACACTAAACAAATACACACTGAACCCAACACGCACTGAACCCAGCACACACTAAAATCCAAACATACTACACTCAATACACACTAAACCCAACACACACTGAATCCAAGAAACCAAACCCAACACACACTGAACCCAACACACACTAAACCAACACACATTAAACCAGTACACACTGAGCCTAACGCACACTAAACCAACACACACTGAACCCAACATACACCAAACCGAACACACTCTAAACCCAACAATAAACCAACACACAGTGAACCCAACACACTCTATACCTAACACACACTAAACCAATACACAATAAACCCAACACACACTGAACCCAACACACTCTAAACTGCCAAACATTGAACCCAACACACTCAACACATACTGAACCCAACACACGCTGAACCCAATACACACTAAATCCAAGAAACCAAACTAAACACACACTGAACCCAACACACACTAAATCAACACACATTAAACCAGTACACACTGAGCCTAACACACACTAAACCAACACACACTGAACCCAATATACACTGAACCCAACATGCACTGAACCCAACACACACTAAACCAATACACAATAAACCCAACAAACACTGAACCCAACAAACACCAAACCCAACACGCACTAAACCCAACACACACTAAACCCAACACACACTAAACCCAACACACTCTAAACTGCCAAACATTGAACCCAACACACACTAAACCCAACACACTCAACACATACTGAACCCAACACACGCTGAACCCAACACACACTAAACCCAACACACACTAAACCCAACGCACTCAAAACCCAACGCACACTAAACTCAATACACACTAAACCCAACACACACTAAACCCAACACACACTAAATCCAAGAAACCAAACCCAACACACTCTAAACCCAACACACACTAAACAAACACACACTGAACCCAACACGCACTGAACCCAGCACACACTAAAATCCAAACATACTAAACTCAATACACACTAAACCCAACACACACTAAACCCAACACACACTGAATCCAAGAAACCAAACCCAACACACACTGAACCCAACACACACTAAACCAACACACATTAAACCAGTACACACTGAGCCTAACACACACTAAACCAACACACACTGAACCCAACATACACCAAACTGAACACACTCTAAACCCAACAATAAACCAACACACAGTGAACCTAACACACTCTATACCTAACACACACTAAACCAATACACAATAAACCCAACACACACTGAACCCAACACACTCTAAACTGCCAAACATTGAACCCAACACACTCAACACATACTGAACCCAACACACGCTGAACCCAACACACACTAAACCCAACGCACTCAAAACCCAACACACACTAAACCCAACGCACTCAAAACCCAACGCACTCAAAACCCAACGCACACTAAACCCAACACACACTGAATCCAAGAAACCAAACCCAACACACTCTAAACCCAACACACACTAAACAAACACACACTGAACCCAACACGCACTGAACCCAGCACACACTAAAATCCAAACATACTGAACTCAATACACACTAAACCCAACACACACTGAATCCAAGAAACCAAACCCAACACACACTGAACCCAACACACACTAAACCAACACACATTAAACCAGTACACACTGAGCCTAACACACACTAAACCAACACACACTGAACCCAACATACACCAAACCGAACACACTCTAAACCCAACAATAAACCAACACACACTGAACCCAACACACTCTATACCTAACACACACTAAACCAATACACAATAAATCCAACACACACTGAACCCAACAAACACCGAACCCAACACACACTGATCCCAACACGCACTAAACCAACACACACTAAACTAACAAACATTGAACCCAACACACACTAAACCCAACACACTCAACGCATACTGAACCACCCCCCCCCCCCTATTAATTAATAATTATTAAAATAGAATCTAAATTGAATTTGTTTTTACAGCTAATTTAATCTGAACTTATTTTTTTTTATTTAATTAGTTTTTACAGTGCTTTTATTCTGAACTGAATAAACTGAATAACAACACTCGGACTGCGCTGAGGCTGCGCAACATTGACACGCATAACTGCGGCTCGTTCTCAGATAAGGAAGTGACTAAGGAGGTGAAATTTTGAAATTTGGCGGTATTTCAGCGGAACAAACAGCCGCGATGTCCAAACTAAGGAGAAAGAAAGCGGCGGCGGAGGAGAACAAACCCGGAGCGAAGTCGGGTTGCAGGGATCTGCGGAAGAGTCTACTCAGTTCTGACGGAGACTCATCCAGCACGAGCAGCGGGTCAGAGCGAGTTCTGATTAGTTCTATTTCTGGCGGTTCTTGTGTTCTATAAACATGTTCTCGCCCACTAGATCACTGTTTTATGTGGCTGTAGTTTCGAATTATCCCTTCTACCTTAAATGCTGCAGCAGCTTATCCTTTTGTTCTTGCTCTATTTCTGGTCCTGTAGGTCCAGCAGGCCCTGGTGGGCTGCAGCTGATCTGGCAGCGGTGGAGAAACTGTGGGCGCTCACCCTGCAGGCCTTCTGTCCAGCAGTGTCCAGCACTCCTGCCATGGTCTTCTGGGTTCCAGAGCTACCAGAGACCCCCACGGTATGATGCTAATGCACCCCCCACCCCATGTCACACACCTGCCCCAGTACCCATAAAGAATGAGCCCACTGCCCTGTGTGATGTCACAGCCCAGCTTCCTAATCGAAATGTTTCTCTTATTAAACATTAAA
The DNA here is from genome assembly GCF_015220715.1 of Pygocentrus nattereri. Taxonomy (NCBI): domain Eukaryota; kingdom Metazoa; phylum Chordata; class Actinopteri; order Characiformes; family Serrasalmidae; genus Pygocentrus; species Pygocentrus nattereri. The sequence continues at coordinate 278,836 of NC_051238.1, read as the reverse complement.
GCATTGCATAGACTCAGCAGGTGCCAGATGGTTGCTATGGTATCCTAAGTGGTTGCTAGGCAGTTCCTATATTGTTATATAAAACACAAGCTTTATCTATGCTTTTGAGTAAATGCGCTAAGCAAAGTGTAAACAAACAATACGTTTATAATTGATATGCTAATAACATCCTAGAAATATGTGAATAAATAAGAATATAAATGATCTTTATGGCTGGGATGTCAGAACGTCTGTGTGCTGATGTCTGTAAAAGAAGCACTTCACTGTTCACTGCTAAACCAGTTATTCACAAAATAAAGTCACTCCGTTTAACTGTGTTTACACTGAGAATCCCAGGCTGAGAACCGTAAAGCAGAGACATCAGAGTCTAGAACAGAAATCAAGTTTACTCCAGCGTTAAAGCTCCTCATACACTCACCATGGTAACTCTGTTAGCGCTAAACTAGCGGGGTTAGTGTGGCAAGTATTTGGGATTTTAATCTCAGGTCTAGTTCAAATACAGACATTTTCAGCTCAGAACAGGCCTGTAAGTAACACACTTTACTGTGTACGTCTCATGCTTTAAGTAACACTTTAGTTAAAGGATTAAACTTCAAGCCTTTCTTAGTGTTAGCTGGTTAGCTTTCTGCTACCTGTGCTGCCTGCTAGTAGAATATATCCAGTTATAAAGAAATATAACGTGTAACAAAGTGAATGTGAGTCTGTTGGGAGTAAACAGTGTTGTTTAACTGGCACTTTGTCCTCTGGTTGCATTTAATAAACACAGATTTGAGTGTGAACAGCTGGACTCATTATGGAGCCAAAGCTCTGAGCGGTTTATGTTATTAACACCTCAGAAACTTAAAAAGTAAGCCCACTTTTTTGACTTTGCTAAAAGCGGTAAAGAACGACACTTCCCACCAGGAAAAGCTTCTTTAAGATCGTCTCGGAGAAATAAAATAAATGTCAGTGTTATATTAATGAAGAATCACTGATTTCTGAACTGTTTCTCAACTACTCTCAACATAAGGGTTAGGATGGACTTCATGTCACGTCCATCTGGTCCGACTGGCTTTTAAATGTCATTTCAGAGTATTTTATTTCACTTCCACGGAGCGCTGCAGTGTAAATGCCACTCTGCTGCAGCCCTTACAGCGAGAATTTATTATCATTTATTATCTGATCAGCGTGATCAAAGGCTTCTGAATGAAGTGCTTGGGCTGGTGGGTAGATTTCAAATATTAATATATAATGAATATTAATGTGTGTAATGTATGCATGTGTAGATCCTGGACAGAATGAGTGAATGAGTGAAGCAGTCTGGTCAGGATTTCTCTCAGCTCTACGCTGGTTAGGTGATTCCTGCTCTGAGAGATATTCAGATATTCAGATCAGACCTGACCGGAGTGCCTCAGTGTTAACGTGGGAGATTTTACTGACCCTTATGAACTGACCTGGAACCGGTTGTCACTGCAGAACCCACAACTGGTGGAACCGAGAATGTAAGATGAAAAACAAACACAGCAGATGTTCCTCTCGTTCGGCTGTGAGTAAGTAGCAGTGGCTGTCAATTAGTGTCAGAAGCTGAAAGGTTGTAAGAATGACTGGCAGCTTTGGTGGCAGGTTTCCATGGAGACAGGATGATTGAAAGTGCGGAGTGCCGGCTAGCTGCCAGCGTGTATAATGCTGGTTTGGCACTTCTGGATGCTGAGCGGCCCAGCAGAGCTGGAGACTGAGAGACAGGCAGCAGGTAATGAGACGCAGCAGCAGTTAAATTATTCACTATAGTGGAAACTGCAGAGAGGAACTGAACACAAGCGCAGGAGGATCAATCAGGAGTCAGCAATTCACATCAAATTCAGAATCGAATTTAGAGAGAGCAGTTTTATCATGTCCTATACTCTTAAAAATGATGGTTCTTCAAGGGTTCTTCACGGAAGAAAATGGTTCTACACAGAACCATGAACATATAAGAACATGTGCTGTAGGTGGTTCTATACAGCACCAAAAAGGCTATGACAGTTCACAGCTAAAACAATAAAAAAATCAAGCTAGCCAGACAGCTGCTGTTCCTGATGTAAAAAAGGCCAAACAGAACTGAAGTGTGTTTATCAGAGCGCCCCCTGCTGTTGTCACTCCCCAGTTTCAGTCTCCATTTCCCAAACACTTTAGCTGAGCGTGCTAACGTTACTCCTCCTAATAAACAGACACTTGTTCAGCTCTGTTTCCTCATTATTCACCACCATCACTGTAATATTTCATCATCAACATTAACACAGGAAGGTGATCAGAGGGGCAGTGGAGTTTGAGTCAGCAGCGTCTGAGATTTTTAAAACGCAGAGTTAGAAAAGAAAAACATCTCCCAGTGAAAGCAGCGTTTTATAGTAGAAACAAATGGAGCTCATTAAGCTGGTAGTGAACTACGCTGTCTGACTCAGCCACCTAAAAACCATAGAAACGGACCTTAAACAGGACCCTGTTGGGGTTCATCCTAAAATTACGATAGGATTTAGGAGGTTTAATCTAGTTAGGATGTTTGTGTGATGCTGTTTTCTGATCTGGAGTTAATGATGAGATTATGAAGGTAGGAACTGTCACTGTCGTCATAGAGACTAAGATGTTTCTGTAATTTTATTTGTGGTCAACTCTAATTGTAAGGATTAAAGAGAAGCAGGAAAATGATCATGTAGAAATAAATGATAAAAAATGAAACGTATGTAAAGTGTTGGATATGCGCCCTTTAAAGGGTGAAGCAGTGTTATGGTTGTTGATTTGTCTGAATATTGTTTTAATATTAATATTGTGGAATCTTTAAGGATCTGAGCTGAGGGGGGGTTTATTCTTAATTCCTCTCAGTGGGCAGAGCAGGAGGAGCCGAGCGAGCGGCACTGGTGTTGTCTGGATGAAGATGTGAGTGAACTTCCTGCTCTAAGTGACTCACTGGGCTGCGTCCAAATGCACAGTGAACCACACTTCTCTCCTAATGAAGGGAACCGCCAGCCTGAAGCTTCAGCTCAGCTGCTGAGTGAAACGGGAGGTGAATGGCAAACACTGAGCAGTCCTCAGCGCCACCTAGAGGACATTCAGGCTCACTGTTTAGGAGATGCAGGATCGTTACACAGATGGACCGAAAAGCCTGACTGGTCTGAGGGTGGAGAGTGTAAGCGGTATGGGGACAGAGGCAGGTTACTGACGGGAACTCAAAAACCTGGAGGTGCGAAGGCGAGAGAGAGGATCAAGCATGGTTCCCATGGCGACGGAGCTGAGAGCACAAAACTACAAGGGAGAAAGTTGGCAGGAAGAGAATCTGAAAGAAAATCCAGAGCGGAGTGTGATAAAGCTGAATCTGGGTCATCTAAATCCAGAACAGGATCCGGAACGGGTTCCGATGGTGCAGTAAGAGGAGGATCTGGATCCGCAGTTTTCCTCCTGGAGAACAACAGTGAGTGTAAAGCTGGGACATCCAGAGGAGGATCCGGATCAGGATTAGCAGAACCAAAGCTGGAGTGCTGTCCAATGTGCCTGATGCCGTTTCCTGCAGGGTGAGACTGTTTATGCTAGTAGTTGAGCTAACAGTGCTAACACTGGTCATAATGAATGGTCAATGGAGAGCAGTTAGCATGGATAGCATCTTTCTATCTACTAGCACTGTGGAATGCTTTTAACCCAATCAGAAAGTAGCTTTATAGAGCATTAACACCATTTAAATGAAACAGTAGAAGCCGTATTGCCCCCTACGCTTCCTGTAGTGTATTACAGTCTGTCAGAGCGACTGTGTGGATCATATGAACATTATAGAGCTTTTTAAATGAAACAGTAGAAGCCGTATCGCCCCCTACGCTTCCTGTAGTGTATTACAGTCTGTCAGAGCGACTGTGTGGATCATATGAACATTATAGAGCTTTTTAAATGAAACAGTAGAAGCCGTATCGCCCCCTACGCTTCCTGTAGTGTATCACAGTCTGTCAGAGTGACTGTGTGGATCATATGAACATTATAGAGGGTTTTAAATGAAACAGTAGAAGCCGCAACGCCCCCTACGCTTCCTGTAGTGTATTATAGTAAGATTAACTTAAATTAGTGGTTAAATTGGTGTTTCTTCACCTCGTTTTTTTCAACAGCCTCCCATTTAGAGAAGACCAACAGCTTGCCGAGAACCCTTAAGTGTAATGCGTGAGGGAGAATTGTGTGTGCTTGTGCAGGGAGTTGTGATCAAACTTTGAGGCCTGACTGGCTCATAAAGGCTAGGATCACTCACTAAATACAAAATCACATTCATTCAGGAAAGCGAAACTCTGCATGTCATAACAAATCACATCATTTGTGTGTGTGTGTGTCAGTGTGTGTTTGTTAGTGTGTGTGTAAATGGTGCTGTGTCTAAGTCAGTGCTGAGCTGAATGAGAGGGAGCTGAGCTCTAGGCTGGAACATTGAGATCATCTTTGGCTCTGATCGAGTTTAATTCTTCACAGGTGAAAGCAGGACACTGTTTTCTTGGCACTAAGCAGGAACCGCTGAAAACTCTTGCTGTTAAGTGTTTAAGCACCAACTTGTAGGAAAGTTAGTGAGATAAGTTATTCACACGCTCGAGAGGCTAAATATCATTCTAACGTTTTCATCTTCAGTGAAAAATGTAATTCGTTCAGTTTCCTCCCTTTGAGCAAATGTTGTCGATCAGCTGAGACGTGTTTGGAGTCTGAAGTTTGTTTCTGTAGTTTTAGCTCCAGAACTATGAGGCTAATGTAGCTAGCAGTAAACGCAGACACTTATTGAGTGTTGGAGCTGAAAGATTAATTGTTTTTATGCTGAAATTGCAGTTTTAGTGCATTTTTTCAAAGGGCAAGAGCTTCAGTTATTTTCAGATTATAGTCCACATTAACACAACATTAGGGTTTAAGAGGGGAAATTTAATCTAATATCACAGAGCCTGTGAGTTGGCTGTAGAAATCTTGAACCGATCTATCTTGTTGTGACATCACAACCACGACTAACTGGCTATCTGGTTCATTATAGTCAGGGGGTCAAGCTTTACTTTAATTATAGAAAATAATCAGTTTAAATCACAGTTACAATGTTAGTCAGAATAGTAAATCGTAATTATTTTCAAGACGTCCTTCGTCTGAAATATTGTTTGTCAGTAATGATTCTCCATCACGGTTTGTGGCGGTATTCAGACTTGCAGTTAGCGCCATGCTAATTGCTAATGCTAATAAGCTAATAAGCCACAGAGCACGTCCTGCTAAGTTGAAGCTGGTCTGTGGCTTTAATGGTGAGCACTGGGCTCTGCTGGTGATTGATGAGGCTAGATTGGCTAACGGTCGGTGATGTGAGCGTTTGTCCTCTGGAGGCTCAGAGGGGCTAGTAAGACTTGGCTCAGAGCTGGTCAGATTACTACACTCTAGCTGATTAAACCTCCAGCAGCTGTACACATGCGGCTCTTTTCCTGTATTTATTACACAAAATATTAAATTCCTGCATCATTAATAGTCCATAACTGATGTGAGGACGAAGGAGCTGTGATTACGGTGATGATGATGATTTATGTCGGTCACTGAGAGCAGATCGGGTAGCAGTACATCACAGATGTTCTCATCTTGTTGTTTGTCTTTGCTGTTATTTTAACTCGATCTGACCGACGGCCAGAATATTTATAGAGTGCTTTTAAAATGAAACCGTGCAGAATTTTCAGTCATTAACATCAAGTATGTAGTCACTATACAGTCCTATCAGTATACCTGACTACCTGAGCCCCATTGTCTAAACCTCCATCCATCCTTCCGTACATCCACCTATCTATCTTTCCATCAATCCATCCCTCCATACCTGCTTTTTAACTCTACCCCCACTCATCCGTCCCTGTAACTCTGTTTTCCCATTTTTATGAAAACCGCTGAAAAGTCTGACTCTGCTTCAGTCTGTGTTTGTGTAATGATGATGATGGAGTCAGTGTGTAACGACACACTCTGCTTATGACTCGGGTCGGTTCTCAATGCTGGATTCATAATTCAGTGCTCTCACGATATTCTGACCAAAATTCAAATGAAGAATCACAGATTATAGTAATATCAGCAACAGTGAGTTCAGGGTTAATGAGGTCAAAAGGAAAAAGGGCAAATTTAATAATATGATTATTATTATTATTGTAAATGGAGCGTAGAGGAAGTAAAAGTAACGGAATAAAACCTGTAGCTTTAGGCTCAGATTGGTCAGTTCAGAGTTTCGTAGCTCAGTTGACTGGACTCTGTTAGTGACGTCTGATTACTCATTAAGAACATCCGCCTCCAAGAACCAGAGAAGAACCCGATGCCAAAACACACTCTGCTCTACAGCATCAACCACGAGCACTAAGTACTGAGAAACGTTAGCTCTCTCTCTCTCTCTCTCTCTCGTTCTGAGAGGCCTCATTGTGGGGGTCTCGAGGGAGCAGCTGAGCTCAGTGTTTGGTCCAGAATACACACAGCAGTCAGAGCCCACTCAGCTCGTGCCAGCTGGCCGTCAAAGACAAAGTTCACTCTTGTTCTGGAAGCCTCCGTGTTGCTGGCCGCTCTGAGAGCCCAGAGCTCCATGACTTCTTCAGTGATGGGATGAATAACTGTCCTTCTCAAAGCTGCTTTTCCCCTTTGCATTTGGACATGGTCAGAGCTTCAGTCCTGAGGAGTCGCACAGAAGTCACTGCTTCAGAGGTTCATCAACAGCGTCTGTTTTCTCTCTCACTGACAGTCATTGAAGCCTCTCAGTCCTACATTAACACTGTTCTCTGGGTTCTGCATGTGAGGATGAGGAACCGGAATTGCAGATTAAAAATTATGGAGCCAAAACCTCGAGTTTCTCCTGAGAACCCTGAATGGTGCCGTGTTTGAGCTCACACAGTTAAAACCCAACATCGGCTCAAGTTCTTCAAAGGTTCTCTAGTAAAGAAAATAGTTCTGTATAGAACTGTGAATACGCTACATTAAAGGGTTCTTTTTGTATCATGAGAGATTCTTTAGGCTGATAGAGAACGTGCTGGAGATCATGCTTTATAAAACCTTACTGCGAAGGGCTCTATACGGAACCAAAAAAGTTCTTCTGAATCCTCAAAAAGGTTGTATACATAACCACATACAAAACATTCTAAGGAACCATTGAAGAACCATATTTTTAAAGAAATTAACATACTAACAGATGAATGGATGGATAGATCTCAAGAGAGTGACTGTGACCGAGAGTGGGAGTGAAAGACTAAGTAGCTGAGAGAGCGAGAGAGAGTGTGTTCTCAGTGTTCTACTCAGTGTTCTCTGTTCTCTCTCAGGTTCTCTCAGATGGAGTGTGATTGTCACCTCGCTCAGTGTTTGTCAGAGATGAACGCGGACGTCGTTTGGTGATTGAGTCGGTCAGCCTGTCCAGCCCTGCCAGCCGTTTCTCTCCATGCAGATGCAGCAGGTCATACATGGTTCCTCCCCGGTGCTCCTGACGGAACATCCTTCAGCATCAACATATGCTATTCCCAACTCAAACACCCACAAAACATCCAAGGTCAGTCAGACTGACTGCTCAGACAATGAAACCCACAGCCCTGTCAGAGAGCTCGTCTCCCACTGCAGCGTCCTGAGAGACCAGCATCACTGAGATACATAATAAATAATAAGAGATCTGAGGAACCTCAGTGTGGAGATCAAAGAGGGCAGAATAATAAGAAAGAAGGAAAAGAACCTGTTCGTTACAGTAATAAACAGACAGTGACGTGGAGTCGTTCACGTTTTAAACTAATCATATGAGAAATAAACAGTGAATTCAGGGTGGCTCTTCAGAATTAAACTCTACGATGAACAGAGCAGTAGAAGAGCTAAAGCTGTAGAACATTGAGACATTCTAATACAATCAATATCCAGAATGTTCTCATGGGTGCTTTATATCTGATCAGTACAGTATTTACATTGACAGTGGTTCTAAACTGAACCATAAGCACTCAAAGTTGTATGAATAAATGGTTCTCTGCATGGTGAAATGGTTCTCCAGACTGATGGAGAACGTGCTGTATATGGGTCGAAATGGCACCAAAAGGGTTCTGCTACTGTTATAAGCCTGACATCATAACAATAGCAGAACCCTTTTTGGTGCTATATAGAACCATAAACAACACATTCTCCATCAATCTGGAGAACCATTTCACCATGCAGAGAACCATTTAATCACACAAATGATTGTGTTCTAGAACCACCTACTTTAGGAAAGAACTCTTGAAGAACCATCTTTTTAAGAGTAAATCTCTCAAAGTTCTTGACATTATATAAAACAAAAGGATGAAAGCCTTTGATCTTTAAGCTGTTTGGTTTTGCTTGTATAATTAATTATTAATAATGAATAAAAAAAATTCAAAGTTTGTTTCCATAGCAACGAATATTAAAACAAAATAAAAGATGTGATTAACAGAAGCACTGATGAAATAAACCTAGAGGTGTGGCTCACATGTGAGCTCCATTCATCTCAACACCACCAAACAGCTGGGGCTGATTCAGGTCAGACTTGTTAGAGGCTCATTAGCATACAGAGACCTCATTCGTGCAGAACTGAGTATAAACACAGCGACTCATTGACTCTTTAATTGTTTATTAATGTTTCTAAATTTTTGATAAGTTCCCCAAAATTTGAGAGAAAAAAAAAATATTTTAGTATTTGCAGAATATTTTGTACATATTTTGTCACAATAAATAAAAAAAAAAAAAAATCTGTAACCACTTCCTGTCCGTGTTTTATTTATGCACCTTTGTTGGATTTTGTTCAGGGAAAAACAAACATAATAATCCAGAAAAGACAGAAAAAACAAAAAATCTGATTTAAGAAAACAAACAAAAGTTTTTCTGTTTATTTTTAAAGATTTCAGACCTGGCTTTTACCCGCAATCCTGTTCTTTAAACAGCTGACTTTGCTCCGGTTCAATATTCAAACCCATTTTGGGAATATTCTGTTCTTTTACTTGAACAGAACCGTTTTCTTACAGCAGTGACAGCGTTTCGTTTCATGGGGATTCCAGAAAAAAAAAAAGTCTAAAAACCCAGTCTGAAACCCAGAAAACAGCACAGCGTCATCAGGATGAACTAATGGTTCCTCTGCAGCTCAGAGTCCACAGAGCTGAGAACACAAAGTGAGGCAGGTTTAATATCTGGTGTCATTAGTGAAAACATTCATTAGTTACATCATTCAGAAAAAACTGGCAGCTGATGTGAGTTTATTGCAGGTTTGTGATCTGGAACTGCATCTGGATCATTTTAATGTAAAGATGCTACCGCTGATTTATTTGTGTTCCTTGTAGAATAATTTACAGATATTTACAGAAAGTCAGGCTCGATTAACGAAAAAGAAAAAAGCGATCCAACTGGATGACGGACTGCCGGACACTGTTTAACGCTGTTTACCGTGGGTTCTGTGGGCTGGAAGGAACACGGAGGAGACACTCCGTTATTTGGTCATTTAGAAAACGTACTGCACGTTTTTATCTCTGTTCAAAACAGGTTCTAAACATCTGTTGCAGATCTACAGCGGGAGTTGCCCATGTGAGCTGATCGTCCTTGTTCGCGCCTACAGAATTAGCTCTGTGTTCACTGTAGCTGTGTCACAATTCAGGGGCTGCATCCTTCAGAGGCCGATTGTGTCGCAGCGGCGCAACTAAGCTGCCCCATTTCAAAGGCTCCTACATGCGCGACTGAGAAATGTGAGAAACCAACAGGTGTAACCTTCACCAGGCAACAGATCCCGAGGTTCACTGCAAGAGCATGGCAGCGTCAGAGGAGCGAACGGCGGCTGAGGAGCTGTGGGTTTAAACTGAGTCAAATAGCGAACGTTACAGATGTTAAAGCCAACGTGGTCTGAAGAAACACTGATGGCGAATTTCGGTTTGTTTTAGGAATCAAAGAGCTGACAGAGATGCTCCAGCTCTAATAAATGAAGAAATAAAAAGCTAAAATCAAAGGATTTCCATCTTTACAGAACCTGACAGGAGGGGCATTCTGTCACGCCGCAGTGATAATGGGACGTAAACAGGAAATCAGCGGTAGAGCCGACCCTCTCACTTTGATTCAGCCTTCATGGACCATGTCCTTCGAAGTAAGCAGCCCCTGAATTAGGACCCAGCTTGTGTTTGGGTTTAAGATTTGTGAGCTGAGACGTTTACTAGCCTGAACCAACACTGTCCCACAAAATGACCAGAATACTCAGACACTGGTGCTTACGGCTGAATCGAGGTCTGTTTATGCTCTTCATGTACAGAAAAGAACGTCCGTTTCAAATGATGTGACGGTATGCATGTTAGGCTGTACTTCCACTAGAGGACAGTGCAGAGTCAAAAGTTTCTGACGCTGATGATGGCGACGGCGGTGGAGCACATGAGCGCAGTGGGTGTGAGGTCATAAAATGCTGTCCTTTTTAGGCTTTTATTACCAACGAGAGACACTGTCATCGTGTCTCATGTGAACTGTTGTCTACACTGCCCCCTGATGGCTCCCGGTGGTACTGCTCTGTTTCGTCTGTATAAGCTTTTAAAGAACGAGCACAAATACGGACGAAGTGACCGCAAAGCCGGACAGAAGCTCCGTCGGTATCTGTATTGAACACTGAGCGTAAATGAACTTTAACAGTAATGAGGAGTGTTCAACCTGCACTGAAGGCTTCAGAACCGGAAACAGAACTGTAACTGTGGAAACCAACATTACAGAAACGCTGCACTGAACATGGGGACCTCTACGCTTCATGGTTCTTCATGGGTTCTTTAGTGAACGGAATGGTTCTATATAGAACCATAAACACTCAAAGAACCCTTTGCACTCCTAAATGGTTCTTCTGCATGGTTAAATGGTTCTATACTGCACCAAAAAGGGTTCTGCTACTGTTACAGGCTTGATACAATAGAAGAACCCTTTTTGGTGCTATTAGGAAATGACACATGCTCCATGAATCTGAAGAACCATTTCACCATGCAGAGAAGCATTTAGGCATGCAAAGGGTATGAGTGTAGAACCACTTTTCTTTTTGATGAACCCTTAAAGAACCGTCTTTAAGAGTGTATTGCAAATCCAGGTCAACACAACAGAAACGTGGATGAGCTCAATTTACTGCGTCAATTTTTTAGCCAATCCGAGTTCAGAAAAGAAGGATTTGCTCATTTCTGTGCTGAAGCTGTCCGTCCCTCTGTCCATCTTCTGATGAAGGTCAGAAGGTCAGCAACTATCTGGAACTTCATTAATCAGTGTTTCAGGAACTCAAGACCAAGCACACTGACTGTAGGAACCTCACTGTTCTACACTCAGCCTCTACTGAACTGGTCTGGTCTGAAGGTGTTTAGAGGAAACTGAAGGTGATCTGCAGACAAACAGAGAAATGATCACGCTTTCTTCAGCGCTATTCACCAACCCCTCGTTAATGAATGAATTCAGACTAATTAATGAGCAGTTTATTAACAGCTGATATCACAGGCATTTATTTGTTGTTGTTCTTTGTGATCGTTACTGACACATATTTACAGGTGTGCTTTTAAAGGCTTTAATACAGAAAATTATAAACTAACAGAGAAATGGTGATCATTTCTGTTAAACTGACTGCAGCGCGTCTTCATCCCTTCAGACCAGGCCGAGTTGCTTCTGAGAGCTACTGGTAATCAGACTGATCTCACACACCAATCAGACTAACACAGCGCTAATAAACCTGAGAGCCTCTCTCCGTATCTCTCTCTCTCTCTCCCTCTCTCCCTGTGCCCCTCTCTCTCTCTCCCTGTGCCTCTCTCTCTCCCCCTGTGCCTCTCCCTCTCCCCCTGTGCCTCTCTCTCTCCCTCTCCCCCTGTGCCTCTCTCTCTCCCTCTCCCCCTGTGCGCCTCTCTCTCCCTCTCCCCCTGTGCCTCTCTCTCTCCCTCTCCCCCTGTGCCTCTCTCTCTCCCTCTCCCCCTGTGCGCCTCTCTCTCCCTCTCCCCCTGTGCCTCTCTCTCTCTCCCCCTGTGCCTCTCTCTCTCCCCCTGTGCCTCTCCCTCTCCCCCTCCCCCTTTGCCTCTCCCTCTCCCCCTGTGCCTCTCCCTCTCCCCCTCCCCCTGTGCCTCTCCCTCTCCCCCTGTGCCTCTCTCTCTTCCTCTCCCCCTGTGCCTCTCTCTCTCCCTCTCCCCCTGTGCCTCTCTCTCTCTCCCCCTCCCTCTCCCCCCCTCTCTCTCTCCCCCTGTGCCTCTCCCTCTCCCCCTCTCTCTCCCTCTCTCCCTGTGCCCCTCTCTCTCTCCCCCTGTGCCTCTCCTTCTCCCCCGTGCCTCTCTCTCTCCCTCTCCCCCTGTGCCTCTCTCTCTCCCTCTCCCCCTGTGCCCCTCCCTCTCCCCCTGTGCCCCTCCCTCTCCCCCTGTGCCCCTCACTCTCCCCCTGTGCCTCTCCCTCTCCCCCTCCCCCTGTGCCTCTCCCTCTCCCCCTGTGCCTCTCTCTCTTCCTCTCCCCCTGTGCCTCTCTCTCTCCCTCTCCCCCTGTGCCTCTCTCTCTCTCCCCCTCCCTCTCCCCCCCTCTCTCTCTCCCCCTGTGCCTCTCCCTCTCCCCCTCTCTCTCCCTCTCTCCCTGTGCCCCTCTCTCTCTCCCCCTGTGCCTCTCCTTCTCCCCCGTGCCTCTCTCTCTCCCTCTCCCCCTGTGCCTCTCTCTCTCCCTCTCCCCCTGTGCCCCTCCCTCTCCCCCTGTGCCCCTCCCTCTCCCCCTGTGCCCCTCACTCTCCCCCTGTGCCCCTCACTCTCCCTCTCCCACTGTGCCCCTCCCTCTCCCTCTCCCCCTGTGCCGCTCTCTCTCTCTCCCCCTGTGCCTCTCTCTCTCCCCCTGTGCCTCTCCCTCTCCCCCGTGCCTCTCTCTCTCCCTCTCCCCCTGTGCCTCTCTCTCTCCCCCGTGCCTCTCTCTCTCCCTCTCCCCCTGTGCCTCTCTCTCTCCCTCTCCCCCTGTGCGCCTCTCTCTCCCTCTCCCCCTGTGCCTCTCTCTCTCCCTCTCCCCCTGTGCCTCTCTCTCTCCCTCTCCCCCTGTGCGCCTCTCTCTCCCTCTCCCCCTGTGCCTCTCTCTCTCTCCCCCTGTGCCTCTCTCTCTCCCCCTGTGCCTCTCCCTCTCCCCCTCCCCCTTTGCCTCTCCCTCTCCCCCTGTGCCTCTCCCTCTCCCCCTCCCCCTGTGCCTCTCCCTCTCCCCCTGTGCCTCTCTCTCTTCCTCTCCCCCTGTGCCTCTCTCTCTCCCTCTCCCCCTGTGCCTCTCTCTCTCTCCCCCTCCCTCTCCCCCCCTCTCTCTCTCCCCCTGTGCCTCTCCCTCTCCCCCTCTCTCTCCCTCTCTCCCTGTGCCCCTCTCTCTCTCCCCCTGTGCCTCTCCTTCTCCCCCGTGCCTCTCTCTCTCCCTCTCCCCCTGTGCCTCTCTCTCTCCCTCTCCCCCTGTGCCTCTCCCTCTCCCCCTGTGCCCCTCCCTCTCCCCCTGTGCCCCTCCCTCTCCCCCTGTGCCCCTCCCTCTCCCCCTGTGCCCCTCACTCTCCCCCTGTGCCCCTCACTCTCCCTCTCCCACTGTGCCCCTCCCTCTCCCTCTCCCCCTGTGCCGCTCTCTCTCTCTCCCCCTGTGCCTCTCCCTCTCCCCCTGTGCCTCTCTCTCTCCCCCTGTGCCTCTCCCTCTCCCCCGTGCCTCTCTCTCTCCCTCTCCCCCTGTGCCTCTCTCTCTCCCCCGTGCCTCTCTCTCTCCCTCTCCCCCTGTGCCTCTCTCTCTCCCCCTGTGCCTCTCCTTCTCCCCCGTGCCTCTCTCTCTCCCTCTCCCCCTGTGCCTCTCTCTCTCCCTCTCCCCCTGTGCCCCTCCCTCTCCCTCTGTGCCCCTCCCTCTCCCTCTGTGCCCCTCCCTCTCCCTCTGTGCCCCTCCGTCTCCCTCTCCCCCTGTGCCCCTCCCTCTCCCTCTCCCCTGTGCCCCTCCCTCTCCCTCTCCCCTGTGCCTCTCTCTCTCCCTCTCCCCCTGTGCCTCTCCCTCTGTACCCCTCCCTCTCCCCCTGTACCCCTCCCTCTCCCCCTGTGCCCCTCCCTCTCCCTCTCCCCCTGTGCCCCTCCCTCTCCCTCTCCCCCTGTGCCCCTCTCTCTCTCTCTCCCTGTGCCTCTCCCTCTCCCCCTGTGCCTCTCTCTCTCCCCCTGTGCCTCTCCCTCTCCCCCGTGCCTCTCTCTCTCCCCCGTGCCTCTCTCTCTCCCCCTGTGCCTCTCCCTCTCCCCCGTGCCTCTCTCTCTCCCTCTCCCCCTGTGCGCCTCTCTCTCCCTCTCCCCCTGTGCCTCTCTCTCTCTCCCCCTCCCTCTCCCCCTGTGCCCCTCTCTCTCTCTCTCCCCCTCCCCCTGTGCCTCTCTCTCTCTCCCCCTCCCTCTCCCCCTGTGCCCCTCTCTCTCTCCCCCTGTGCCTCTCCCTCTCCCCCTGTGCCTCTCCCTCTCCCCCTGTGCCTCTCTCTCTCCCCCTGTGCCTCTCCCTCTCCCCCTGTGCCTCTCTCTCTCCCCCTGTGCCTCTCCCTCTCCCCCTCTCTCTCCCTCTCTCCCTTTGCCCCTCTCTCTCTCCCCCTGTGCCTCTCCCTCTCCCCCTGTGCCCCTCTCCCTCTCCCCCTGTGCCTCTCTCTCTCTCTCTCTCTCCCCCTGTGCCTCTCTCTCTCCCCCTGTGCCTCTCTCTCTCCCCTGTGCCTCTCCCTCTCCCCCGTGCCTCTCTCTCTCCCCCTGTGCCTCTCCCTCTCCCCCGTGCCTCTCTCTCTCCCTCTCCCCCTGTGCCTCTCTCTCTCCCTCTCCCCCTGTGCGCCTCTCTCTCCCTCTCCCCCTGTGCCTCTCCCTCTCCCCCTGTGCCTCTCTCTCTCCCTCTCCCCCTGTGCCTCTCTCTCTCTCTCCCCCTCCCTCTCCCCCTGTGCCCCTCTCTCTCTCTCCCCCTGTGCCTCTCCCTCTCCCCCTGTGCCTCTCTCTCTCCCCCTGTGCCTCTCCCTCTCCCCCTGTGCCTCTCCCTCTCCCCCTGTGCCTCTCTCTCTCTGCCCCTGTGCCTCTCTCTCTCTCCCCCTGTGCCTCTCTCTCTCTCCTTGCCTCTCCCCCTGTGCCCCCCTCTCTCTCTCTCTCTCCCCCTGTGCCTCTCCCTCTCCCCCTGTGCCTCTCTCTCTCCCTCTCCCCCTGTGCCTCTCTCTCTCTCTCCCCCTCCCTCTCCCCCTGTGCCCCTCTCTCTCTCTCCCCCTGTGCCCCTCTCTCTCCCTCTCCCCCTGTGCCTCTCCCTCTCCCCCTGTGCCTCTCTCTCTCCCTCTCCCCCTGTGCCTCTCTCTCTCTCTCCCCCTCCCTCTCCCCCTGTGCCCCTCTCTCTCTCTCCCCCTGTGCCTCTCCCTCTCCCCCTGTGCCTCTCTCTCTCCCCCTGTGCCTCTCCCTCTCCCCCTGTGCCTCTCCCTCTCCCCCTGTGCCTCTCTCTCTCTGCCCCTGTGCCTCTCTCTCTCCCCCTGTGCCTCTCTCTCTCTCCTTGCCTCTCCCCCTGTGCCCCCCTCTCTCTCTCTCTCTCCCCCTGTGCCTCTCCCTCTCCCCCTGTGCCTCTCTCTCTCCCTCTCCCCCTGTGCCTCTCTCTCTCCCTCTCCCCCTGTGCGCCTCTCTCTCCCTCTCCCCCTGTGCCTCTCTCTCTCCCTCTCCCCCTGTGCCTCTCTCTCTCTCTCCCCCTCCCTCTCCCCCTGTGCCCCTCTCTCTCTCTCCCCCTGTGCCCCTCTCTCTCTCTCCCCCTGTGCCTCTCCCTCTCCCCCTGTGCCTCTCCCTCTCCCCCTGTGCCTCTCTCTCTCTGCCCCTGTGCCTCTCTCTCTCTGCCCCTGTGCCTCTCTCTCTCTCCCCCTGTGCCTCTCTCTCTCTCCTTGCCTCTCCCCCTGTGCCCCCCTCTCTCTCTCTCTCTCCCCCTGTGCCTCTCTCTCTCTCCCCCCCTCCCTCTCCCCCTGTGCCCCTCTCTCTCTCCGCCTGTGCCCCTCTCTCTCTCTCCCCCTGTGCCTCTCTCTCTCCCCCTGTGCCTCTCCCTCTCCCCCTGTGCCTCTCCCTCTCCCCCTGTGCCTCTCTCTCTCTGCCCCTGTGCCTCTCTCTCTCTCCCCCTGTGCCTCTCTCTCTCTCCCCCTGTGCCTCTCTCTCTCTCCTTGCCTCTCCCCCTGTGCCCCCCTCTCTCTCTCTCTCTCCCCCTGTGCCTCTCTCTCTCTCCTTGCCTCTCCCCCTGTGCCCTTCTCTCTCTTTCCCTCTCTCCCTGTGCCTCTTTCTCTCTCTCCCCCCCTCTCCCCCCGTGTCTGGCTCTCTCTCTCCCTCTTTCCCTGTGCCCCCCCCCTCTCTCTCCCTGTGCCCACCCCCCTCTCTCTCCCTGTGCCCACCCCCCTCTCTCTCCCTGTGCCCCCCCCCCTCTCTCTCTCTCTCTCTCTCTCTCTCTCTCTCTCTCTCTCTCCCTGTGCCCCTCTCTCTCTCTCTCTCTCCCTCTCCCTGTGCCCCCCTCTCTCTCCCTCTCCCCCTGTGCCTCTCTCTCTCTCCTTGCCTCTCCCCCTGTGCCCCTCTCTCTCTTTCCCTCTCTCCCTGTGCCTCTTTCTCTCTCTCCCCCCCTCTCCCCCCGTGTTTGTCTCTCTCTCTCTCTCTCTCTCTCTCTCTCCCTCTACCTGTGCCCCTCTCTCTCTCTCTTTCCCTCTCCCTGTGCCTCTCTCTCTTTCTCTCTCTCCCTCTCCCCCGTCCCTCTCTCTCTCTCCCTCTCCCCCGTCCCTCTCTCTCTCTCCCTGTGCCCCCCTCTCTCTCTCCCTCTCCCCGTCTCTCACTCTCTCTCTCTCTCCCTCTCCCTGTGCCCCTCTCTCTCTCTCTCTCTCTCTCTCTCTCTCTCTCCCTGTGCCCCCCTCTCTCTCCCTCTCCCCCTGTGCCTCTCTCTCTCTCCTTGCCTCTCCCCCTGTGCCTCTCCCTCTCCCCCTGTGCCTCTCTCTCTCCCCCTGTGCCTCTCCCTCTCCCCCTGTGCCTCTCTCCCTCTCCCCCTGTGCCTCTCTCTCTCTCTCTCTCCCCCTGTGCCTCTCTCTCTCCCCCTGTGCCTCTCTCTCCCCCTGTGCCTCTCCCTCTCCCCCTCTCTCTCTCTCTCTCTCTCTCCCTGTGCCCCTCTCTCTCTCTCTCTCTCCCTCTCCCTGTGCCCCCCTCTCTCTCCCTCTCCCCCTGTGCCTCTCTCTCTCTCCTTGCCTCTCCCCCTGTGCCCCTCTCTCTCTTTCCCTCTCTCCCTGTGCCTCTTTCTCTCTCTCCCCCCCTCTCCCCCCGTGTTTGTCTCTCTCTCTCTCTCTCTCTCTCTCTCTCTCCCTCTACCTGTGCCCCTCTCTCTCTCTCTTTCCCTCTCCCTGTGCCTCTCTCTCTTTCTCTCTCTCCCTCTCCCCCGTCCCTCTCTCTCTCTCCCTCTCCCCCGTCCCTCTCTCTCTCTCCCTGTGCCCCCCTCTCTCTCTCCCTCTCCCCGTCTCTCACTCTCTCTCTCTCTCCCTCTCCCTGTGCCCCTCTCTCTCTCTCTCTCTCTCTCTCTCTCTCTCTCCCTGTGCCCCCCTCTCTCTCCCTCTCCCCCTGTGCCTCTCTCTCTCTCCTTGCCTCTCCCCCTGTGCCTCTCCCTCTCCCCCTGTGCCTCTCTCTCTCCCCCTGTGCCTCTCCCTCTCCCCCTGTGCCTCTCTCCCTCTCCCCCTGTGCCTCTCTCTCTCTCTCTCTCCCCCTGTGCCTCTCTCTCTCCCCCTGTGCCTCTCTCTCCCCCTGTGCCTCTCCCTCTCCCCCTCTCTCTCTCCCTGTGCCCCTCTCTCTCTCCCCCTGTGCCTCTCTCTCCCCCTGTGCCTCTCCCTCTCCCCCTGTGCCCCTCTCCCTCTCCCCCTGTGCCTCTCTCTCTCTCTCTCTCCCCCTGTGCCTCTCTCTCTCTCCCTCTCCCCCTGTGCCTCTCTCTCTCTCCCCCTGTGCCTCTCTCTCTCCCCCTGTGCCTCTCTCTCTCCCCCTGTGCCTCTCTCTCTCCCCCTATGCCTCTCTCTCTCCCCCGTGCCTCTCTCTCTCCCCCGTTCCTCTCTCTCTCCCCCTGTGCCTCTCCCTCTCCCCCGTGCCTCTCTCTCTCCCCCTGTGCCTCTCTCCCCCCGTGCCTCTCTCTCTCCCTCTCCCCCTGTGCCTCTCTCTCTCCCTCTCCCCCTGTGCGCCTCTCTCTCCCTCTCCCCCTGTGCCTCTCCCTCTCCCCCTGTGCCTCTCTCTCTCCCCCTGTGCCTCTCCCTCTCCCCCTCTCTCTCCCTCTCTCCCTGTGCCCCTCTCTCTCTCCCCCTGTGCCTCTCCCTCTCCCCCTGTGCCCCTCTCCCTCTCCCCCTGTGCCTCTCTCTCTCTCTCTCTCTCCCCCTGTGCCTCTCTCTCTCCCCCGTGCCTCTCTCTCTCCCCCGTTCCTCTCTCTCTCCCCCTGTGCCTCTCCCTCTCCCCCGTGCCTCTCTCTCTCCCCCTGTGCCTCTCCCTCTCCCCTGTGCCTCTCTCTCTCCCCTGTGCCTCTCTCTCTCCCTCTCCCCCTGTGCCTCTCTCTCTCCCTCTCCCCCTGTGCGCCTCTCTCTCCCTCTCCCCCTGTGCCTCTCCCTCTCCCCCTGTGCCTCTCTCTCTCCCTCTCCCCCTGTGCCTCTCTCTCTCTCTCCCCCTCCCTCTCCCTCTCCCCCTGTGCCTCTCTCTCTCCCTCTCCCCCTGTGCCTCTCTCTCTCTCTCCCCCTCCCTCTCCCTCTCCCCCTGTGCCTCTCTCTCTCTCTCCCCCTCCCTCTCCCCCTGTGCCCCTCTCTCTCTCTCCCCCTGTGCCCCTCTCTCTCTCTCCCCCTGTGCCTCTCCCTCTCCCCCTGTGCCTCTCTCTCTCCCCCTGTGCCTCTCCCTCTCCCCCTGTGCCTCTCTCTCTCTCCTTGCCTCTCCCCCTGTGCCCCCCTCTCTCTCTCTCTCTCCCCTGTGCCTCTCTCTCTCTCCCCCCCTCCCTCTCCCCCTGTGCCCCCCTCTCTCTCTCTCTCTCCCCCTGTGCCTCTCTCTCTCTCCCCCCCTCCCTCTCCCCCTGTGCCTCTCTCTCTCTCCTTGCCTCTCCCCCTGTGCCCCCCTCTCTCTCTCTCTCTCCCCCTGTGCCTCTCCCTCTCCCCCTGTGCCTCTCTCTCTCCCTCTCCCCCTGTGCCTCTCTCTCTCTCTCCCCCTCCCTCTCCCCCTGTGCCCCTCTCTCTCTCTCCCCCTGTGCCCCTCTCTCTCTCTCCCCCTGTGCCCCTCTCTCTCCCCTGTGCCTCTCTCTCTCCCCATGTGCCTCTCCCTCTCCCCCTCTCTCTCCCTCTCTCCCTGTGCCCCTCTCTCTCTCCCCCTGTGCCTCTCTCTCCCCCTGTGCCTCTCCCTCTCCCCCTGTGCCCCTCTCCCTCTCCCCCTGTGCCTCTCTCTCTCTCTCTCTCTCTCTCTCTCTCCCCCCTCCCTCTCCCTCTCCCCCTGTGCGCCTCTCTCTCCCTCTCCCCCTGTGCCTCTCCCTCTCCCCCTGTGCCTCTCCCTCTCCCCCTGTGCCTCTCCCTCTCCCCCTGTGCCTCTCTCTCTCTCTCCCCCTGTGCCCCTCTCTCTCTCTCCCCCTGTGCCCCTCTCTCTCTCTCCCCCTGTGCCCCTCTCTCTCTCTCCCCCTGTGCCTCTCCCTCTCCCCCTGTGCCTCTCCCTCTCCCCCTGTGCCTCTCCCTCTCCCCCTGTGCCTCTCTCTCTCTGCCCCTGTGCCTCTCTCTGTCTTCCCCTGTGCCTCTCTCTCTCTCTTTGCCTCTCCCCCTGTGCCCCCCTCTCTCTCTCTCTCTCCCCCTGTGCCTCTCTCTCTCTCCCCCCCTCCCTCTCCCCCTGTGCCCCCCTCTCTCTCTCTCTCCCCCTGTGCCTCTCTCTCTCTCCCCCCCTCCCTCTCCCCCTGTGCCCCTCTCTCTCTCTCCCCCTGTGCCCCTCTCTCTCTCTCCCCCTGTGCCTCTCTCTCTCCCCCTGTGCCTCTCCCTCTCCCCCTGTGCCTCTCCCTCTCCCCCTGTGCCTCTCTCTCTCTGCCCCTGTGCCTCTCTCTCTCTGCCCCTGTGCCTCTCTCTCTCTCCCCCTGTGCCTCTCTCTCTCTCCTTGCCTCTCCCCCTGTGCCCCCCTCTCTCTCTCTCTCTCTCTCTCCCCCTGTGCCTCTCTCTCTCTCCCCCCCTCCCTCTCCCCCTGTGCCCCCCTCTCTCTCTCTCTCTCCCCCTGTGCCTCTCTCTCTCTCCCCCCCTCCCTCTCCCCCTGTGCCCCTCTCTCTCTCTCCCCCTGTGCCCCTCTCTCTCTCTCCCCCTGTGCCTCTCTCTCTCCCCCTGTGCCTCTCCCTCTCCCCCTGTGCCTCTCCCTCTCCCCCTGTGCCTCTCTCTCTCTGCCCCTGTGCCTCTCTCTCTCTCCCCCTGTGCCTCTCTCTCTCTCCTTGCCTCTCCCCCTGTGCCCCCCTCTCTCTCTCTCTCTCTCTCTCTCTCTCTCCCCCTGTGCCTCTCTCTCTCTCCCCCTGTGCCTCTCTCTCTCTCCCCCTGTGCCTCTCTCTCTCTCCTTGCCTCTCCCCCTGTGCCCCTCTCTCTCTTTCCCTCTCTCCCTGTGCCTCTCTCTCTCTCCCCCTGTGCCTCTCTCTCTCTCCCCCTGTGCCTCTCTCTCTCTCCTTGCCTCTCCCCCTGTGCCCCTCTCTCTCTTTCCCTCTCTCCCTGTGCCTCTCTCTCTCTCCCCCTGTGCCTCTCTCTCTCTCCTTGCCTCTCCCCCTGTGCCCCCCTCTCTCTCTCTCTCTCTCTCCCCCTGTGCCTCTCTCTCTCTCCCCCCCTCCCTCTCCCCCTGTGCCTCTCCCTCTCCCCCTGTGCCTCTCCCTCTCCCCCTGTGCCTCTCCCTCTCTGCCCCTGTGCCTCTCTCTCTCTCCCCCTGTGCCTCTCTCTCTCTCATTGCCTCTCCCCCTGTGCCCCCCTCTCTCTCTCTCTCTCTCTCCCCCTGTGCCTCTCTCTCTCTCCCCCTGTGCCCCCCTCTCTCTCTCTCCCCCTGTGCCTCTCTCTCTCTCCTTGCCTCTCCCCCTGTGCCCCCCTCCCTCTCTCTCTCTCCCCCTGTGCCTCTCTCTCTCTCCCCCCCTCCCTCTCCCCCTGTGCCCCTCTCTCTCTCTCCCCCTGTGCCCCTCTCTCTCTCTCCCCCCCTGTGCCTCTCCCTCTCCCCCTGTGCCTCTCCCTCTCCCCCTGTGCCTCTCTCTCTCTGCCCCTGTGCCTCTCTCTCTCTCCCCCTGTGCCTCTCTCTCTCTCATTGCCTCTCCCCCTGTGCCCCCCTCTCTCTCTCTCTCTCTCTCCCCCTGTGCCCCTCTCTCTCTTTCCCTCTCTCCCTGTGCCTCTTTTTCTCTCTCCCCCCCTCTCCCCCCGTGTCTGGCTCTCTCTCTCCCTCTTTCCCTGTGCCCCCCCCCTCTCTCTCCCTGTGCCCACCCCCCTCTCTCTCCCTGTGCCCCTCCCTCTCTCTCTCCCTCTCTCTCTCCCTGTGCCCCTCTCTCTCTGTGCCCCTCTCTCTCTCTCTCTCTCCCTCTCCCTGTGCCCCTCTCTCTCTCTCTCCCTCTCCCCCTGTGCCTCTCTCTCTCCCTCTCCCCCTGTGCCTCTCTCTCTCCCTCTCCCCCTGTGCGCCTCTCTCTCCCTCTCCCCCTGTGCGCCTCTCTCTCCCTCTCCCCCTGTGCCTCTCTCTCTCCCTCTCCCCCTGTGCCTCTCTCTCTCTCCCCCTCTCTCTCTCTCTCTCCCCCTGTGCCTCTCTCTCTCCCCCTGTGCCTCTCCCTCTCCCCCTGTGCCTCTCTCTCTCCCCCTGTGCCTCTCCCTCTCTCCCTGTGCCCCTCTCTCTCTCCCTCTCTCCCTGTGCCCCTCTCTCTCTCCCTCTCTCCCTGTGCCCCTCTCTCTCTCCCCCTGTGCCTCTCTCTCCCCCTGTGCCTCTCCCTCTCCCCCTGTGCCTCTCCCTCTCTCCCTGTGCCCCTCTCTCTCTCCCCCTGTGCCTCTCTCTCTCCCCCCGTGCCTCTCTCTCTCCCCCCGTGCCTCTCTCTCTCCCCCGTGCCTCTCTCTCTCCCCCGTTCCTCTCTCTCTCCCCCTGTGCCTCTCCCTCTCCCCCTGTGCCTCTCCCTCTCCCCCGTGCCTCTCTCTCTCCCCCTGTGCCTCTCCCTCTCCCCCGTGCCTCTCTCTCCCTCTCCCCCTGTGCGCCTCTCTCTCCCTCTCCCCCTGTGCCTCTCTCTCTCCCTCTCTCTCTCCCTCTCTCCCTGTGCCCCTCTCTCTCTCCCCCTGTGCCTCTCTCTCCCCCTGTGCCTCTCCCTCTCCCCCTGTGCCCCTCTCCCTCTCCCCCTGTGCCTCTCTCTCTCTCTCTCTCCCCCTGTGCCTCTCTCTCTCCCCCCGTGCCTCTCTCTCTCCCCCCGTGCCTCTCTCTCTCCCCCCGTGCCTCTCTCTCTCCCCCGTTCCTCTCTCTCTCCCCCTGTGCCTCTCCCTCTCCCCCGTGCCTCTCTCTCTCCCCCTGTGCCTCTCCCTCTCCCCCTGTGCCTCTCCCTCTCCCCCTGTGCCTCTCCCTCTCCCCCGTGCCTCTCTCTCTCCCTCTCCCCCTGTGCCTCTCTCTCCCTCTCCCCCTGTGCGCCTCTCTCTCCCTCTCCCCCTCCCCCTGTGCCTCTCTCTCTCCCTCTCCCCCTGTGCCTCTCCCTCTCCCCCTGTGCCTCTCTCTCTCCCTCTCCCCCGTCTCTCTCTCCCTCTCCCCCGTCTCTCTCTCTCTTTCCCTGTGCCCCCCCTTCTCTCCCTCTCCCCGTGCCCCCCCTTCTCTCCCTCTCCCCCTCTCTCCCTTTCCCTCTCCCTGTGTCTCCCTTTCCCTCTCCCTGTGTCTCCCTTTCCCTCTCCCCGTGTCTCCCTTTCCCTCTCCCCGTGTCTCCCTCTCCCCCTCCCCGTGTCTCTCTCTCCCTTTCCCTGTGCCCCCCCTCTCTCCCTTTCCCTGTGCCCCCCCTCTCTCCCTTTCCCTGTGCCCCCCCTCTCTCTCCCTCTCCCCGTCTCTCTCTCTCTCCCCCCCCTCTCTCCCTGTGCCCCTCTCTCTCTCTCCCTCCCCGTGCCTCTCTCTCTCTCCCCCTCCCCCTTTGTCTCTCTCTTTTCCCTGTGCCCCCCCCTCTCTCTCTCCCTCTCCCCGTCTCTCTCTCTCTCCCTCTCTCTGTGCCCCCTCTCTCTCTTTCCCTCTCCCTGTGCCTCTCTCTCTCCCTCTCCCCATGTCTCTCTCTCTCTCTCTGTCTCTCCCTGTGCCTCTCTCTCTCTGTCTCTCTCTCTCCCTCTCTCTCTCTCTCTCCCCGTGTCTAATCTCTCTCTGTCTCTGTCTCTCCCTCCTACTTCTTCAAAACCGGATAAGAGCGGATTAGGAACAGGGGGCGTCTGCGTAATTAAGACGGAGTTGTTATCGCTCTAATTGGTTAAGTCGTCGGTCTGGGCTGTGATTGGTCCTTTGGGCCCGTTTAAAGAGAAACTGAGAGTTTTGGGTTTTGAAGTCAGCTTAAAGACGTTTCTGCATATTTTAGTAAACTGAGTAACGACTGAACTTCAGAATCATAAACAGGCTTATCTGTCCCTGCAGGGTGAGCGAGCACGATAGAGCCTCACTGAGCTAATGTGCAACCATGTGTCTGTGTGTTTGAGAGAGTGTTTGTCTGTGTGAGTGTGTTTGTGTGTGTATGTCTCTGTGTTTGAGATTGTGTGTCTGTGTGAGTCTGTGTCTTTGTCTGCATTTAAGAGAGAGTGTGTGTGTGTGTTAGGGAAGGGCGTGGTTATTCAAATAAAGGGATATTCAAACTCTTTGTATTTGTTTACTTCATCAGTTATTCAAATGAGTTGTTTATTGTCTGGAATAAAACATATTGTAGCACAAATGAGTGTCTGAAAGTTTTAGTTTGTAATTTGTGAATAAGTGTTTTGTATGTTGTGTATGATTCCCTAAACATTTCTTTGTTTTTATTTCATTATGAAATTTGGACATTCAAACAGGAAAAATATTTAACTGCCCATCCCTGCTGTGTGTGTGTGTGTGTGTGTGTGTTGTTTGCTTTAATCATTTTTAACAGTATAATGAGTCACTGTGTCCAGTATTTCCTGTTCTGGGGGCCAATTTACTGTCATACAACACAGAACACATGGTTAATGAGCCTCACCCCCCTGGCCAAAACATGCAGCGCCATCATTGCCACCAAGACACAACAGCACTGTGTGTGTGTGTGTGTATGAATACAAGCCCCCAAAACCCACCCCTCAGCACCCCACCCCCCAGTGGCCCCATATTGTCTGGGGGTAACCCGTTTGAAAAGAAACCCGAATTTTAAGGGAGAATTACATACAGAAAGGACTGCTGTGGATTTCGGTTCTTAGAGGCACTTCATCCAAAAAATAAAATCAGGCTCCCATTTTCATTCATGTTTTTTTGTGTGCGTTTAAAAATCCAAACAGCCGGAATCTCTGCGGATCAGATCGTGTTTTTGACTTTAAAACGTGCCACTTTTGCATCAATAAACAATAAAAGGCATCATAAATTCTTTGATTGGCTACCTACACTATAATACAAGATTCAGCTCCGTTTCCCTCAATTGTCCTACATTCTTGTTTTTGCTGGAGGCTGGCGCCCCCTACAGGACTCAATTAAAACAAACAGAATACAAAATAAAAGTGCACATTTAAATCGAGTTCTCAAGTAGAACCGTCATTTTTTAGCCAGGGGTCGATGGAGAACTTCTGAAAAAATGACGAGCGCAGGCACAAAACGATGGAGCCGGATTCAGTCCCAGACAAACAAATAACCAAACAATCAAA